>NC_138771.1:12208931-12288604 GCF_965119305.1 Pelophylax lessonae | reverse complement strand
ATCAATCACTCACTCTGTTCATTCAAAAAAAGGGGCCAGTGACTGATATTTACTGGCCCCTTCCTCCACTCTCCACCTCCCCCCAGAGCTGCTGACTACCCCCCCTCCCTCTTCTCCCTGCAGCTGCAAGGGATGTGTCAGGGTTGAGAGTTGAGGAAGAGGGGCAGTAAATATATCAGTTACTGGCCTCTTCCTTGTCTTAATAAACAGAATGAGTGATCGGTACCGGTCACTCACTGTTGTCCATTCACAACTGAGGCATAGTAAACTGTGTTTAATTTCTGAATCAACAGAAAGACGCCCAACACAGAGCATTTTCCATTCATTCACTTCCCAGTGCAGCTGAGGCTGCATACCGTATCTCACAAAAGTAAATACACCCCTCAAATTTTTGTAAATATTTTATTCTATCTTTTCATGTGACAACACTGAAGAAATGACACTTTGCTACAATGTAAAGTAGTGAGTGTACAGCTTGTATAACAGTGTAAATTTGCTGTCCCCCTCAAAGTAACTCAGCACACAGCCATTAATGTCTAAACCGCCGGCAACAAAAGTGAGTACACCCCTAAATGAAAATGTCCAAATTGGGCCCAAAGTGTCAATATTTTGTGTGGCCGCCATTATTTTCCAGCACTGCCTTAACCCTCTTGGGCATGGAGATCACCAGAGCTTCACAGGTTGCCACTTGAGTCCTCTTCCCCTCCTCCATGATGACATCACAGAGCTGGTGGATGTTAGAGACCTTGCGCTCCTCCACCTTCCATTTGAGGATGCCCCACAGATGCTCAATAGGGTTTAGGTCTGGAGACATGCTTGGCCAGTTCATCACCTTTACCCTCAGCTTCTTTAGCAAGGCAGTGGTCGTCTTGGAGGTGTTTGGGGTCATTATGTTGGAATATTGCCCTGCGGCCCAGTCTCTGAAGGGAGGGGATCATGCTCTGCTTCAGTATGTCACAGTACATGTTGGCATTCATGGTTCCCTCAATGAACTGTAGCTTCCCATTGCCGGCAGCACTCGTGCAGCCCCAGACCATGACACTCCCACCACCATGCTTGACTGTAGGTAAGACACACTTGTCTTTGTACTCCTCACCTGGTTGCCGCCACACACGCCTGACACCATCTGAACCAAATAAGTTTATCTTGGTCTCATCAGACCACAGGAGATGGTTCCAGTAATCCATATCCTTAGTCTGCTTGTCTTCAGCAAACTGTTTGCGGGCTTTCTTGTGCATCATCTTTAGAAGAGGATTTCTTCTGGGATGACAGCCATGCAGCCCAATTTGATGCAGTGTGCGGCGTATGGTCTGAGCACTGACAGGCTGACCCCCCACCCCTTCAACCTCTGCAGCAATGTTGGCAGCACTCATACGTCTATTTCCCAAAGACAACCTCTGGATATGACGCTGAGCACGTGCACTCAATTTCTTTGGTCAACCATGGCAAGGCCTGTTCTGAGTGGAACCTGTTCTGTTAAACCGCTGTGGGTCTTGGCCACCGTGCTGCAGCTCAGTTTCAGGATCTTACCAATCTTCTTATAGCCTAGGCCATCTTTATGTAGAGCAACAATTCTTTTTTTCAGGTCCTCAGAGAGTTCTTTGCCATGAGGTGCCATGTTGAACTTCCAGTGACCAGTATGAGAAAGTGAGAGTGATAACACCAAATTCACACCTGCTCCCCATTCACACCTGAGACCTTGTAACACTAACGAGTCACATGACACCGGGGAGTGAAAATGGCTAATTGGGCCCAATTTAGACATTTTCACTTAGGGGTGTACTCACTTTTGTTGCCAGTGGTTTAGACATTAATGGCTGTGTGTTGAGTTATTTTGAGGGGACAGCAAATTTACACTGCAAGGCCCCTTTCACACTTGCGGACCGTTCAGATCCGCCTGTCCGTTTCTCAGGCGGATCTGAACGGATGCCCCATGCATCTCTATGGGGCATCAGATGTCAGCGGAGACATGTCCGCTGACATCCGATTCGGTCCGTCAAATCTGGACGGATAGAAACCCTATTTTCCATCCGTCCATTGCTCTTTTTTTGTTTATAGCGCAAAAAAATACAAACCGAACAGGTGATCAAATACCACCAAAAGAAAGCTCTATCTGTGGGACCGCGCAATTGTCTTAAGGTAACGCAGTGCCGAAACACAAAAAATGGCCTGGTCCTTAAGGGGTAAAATCTTCTGGTCCAGAACTGGTAAAAGTATCACTAAGGCTTCATTTAGATGTGCAGTTGGGTGGTAAAAATGTACAGTAGATACAGGTTTTTGCCACCCACCAAAAGCCACCCTTAAGCTAGGCAGCAGATGAGGGTGTTTTACATGCCACGATGCATTTGAATGAGTTACCCCCTATAACAGGTTTTTAGCGTTATTCTTACTGGCCAGCCTATAACCCTGACGACACGGCGTTACATTGGAGTTACAGACTGGCCCGCTCTGCTGTAAGTTAGGGGGCGCGAATGACTTGCCTTTCCCCGGGGTGCTGACAACCCATGCTACGCTAAACAAAAAAAACTGGCACCTAACTTTTTTAGCTGGCTCCTATATTCAAAGCAAATTTGCAAAGCCATATATATATATATATATATATATATATTATTATACAGGATTTACAGTAATCCCCTGCTCCATCGCGGTTCAGTTTTTGCGGTCCCGGTAATTTGCGTTTTTTTTTGTAATGTTATTTTACTATGTAAATCATTAAAAATTTTATATATTTGTGTTTTCCATAGCTCTTGCTATGTCTCTCAGTATCTTTTATGTGTTTAAATGAGTTTCTATTGTTTTAAAAGTGTGTTTAAAGACCTTAAAATGCTTTTACACGTACAGTGACAGTAAAATAAACATGCCTACAATGCATTTTAATAGGGTTTTTCTATTTCGCGGAATTTCACTTTTCGCGGCTGGGTCCGGAACGTAACCCCCGCAATGGAGGGGGGTTTACTGTATATAGCGCCAACAGTTTGAGGGAAGACAATACAGTTCAATACAGGAGGAACTAGAGGGCCCTGCTCGTTAGAGCTTACAATCTAGAGATAGAGATATATATATATATATATATATATATATATATATATATATATATATATATATATTTATTTATTTATTTATTTATTACACACACACACCACGTATAGTCCTTATGAGGTGGTCAGGTTAGAAAGACTCCCCCCCTGGAAGGCTTTTGTTTGTATCAGAACTGCTTCTCTTCTCATCCAAGTCTAAGGGAACACATAATTGGCCCAAAGCAGGTAAAATGCAGGTCAGAAGATGACAAGCACAGGTCAGATGCACCTGTCAATGAACTATGAATGATCTCAGAAATGTCAGCATGCTGCATTTGCTCAGGTCTGAGCACATATCAATCATATATTGCTCACCGCTATCAGAAAGCAATAGGTAACTTTAAAGCTTGCTATTAACCTGCACATTTTTTAGGATCTCCATTAGTTTTTAGCTGCTACAATCAGCCACCTATAGTTTCCCAATTTCAAATGCCCAAAACTGAAGTTGAAGTCGGTATAAAATGCCTTTCGACTGCCACTTCAATACCTCCCAGCAATTGCAATTTTCATTGTCTAATCACTCACAACTGGGAAATCAACAAAATTGTGGCTGGCAGACTGCTGAGGCTGAAAGCTCCAATGCTGTGAAGAAAAGTGTCAGGCATATGGGCAGCACAACGGTCACCTACCTGCTGGTTCTGTTCTGGAAGCAGGGTACGGCTTGATCAGGAATGCCTCCCATGTATCATGGCTGCTGGGCCACAACAAGGAAAGCCAATGACATTTCCCTTATGTCATACGTGCGTCATAAAAGCGCTCCATAGGCTCATCTGCACGCCAACAGCACTGCTACACCCAAAACATGGTCGAGCAAGTAGACAACAGCCACAGGGTAAATTAGAACATGCTTCAATGTGATAAGCACAATATAAATGACTACACCACCTCTGTGCTTGATGGGAAATAAATTTTATTTGGCCCTTCTGAGGACAATTAAAGTACCTCTAAAGGAATTTTTTTTTTTTTGCTTTTTTTTTTAACCACTTCAGCTCCAGGCCTTTTCTGGCACTTTTTTGCTTACATATGACAGAATAGTTATAACCCCCAAACAAATATATTATATATATATATATATATATATATATATATATATATATATATATATATAAAAATATAATATATATATATATATATATATATATAAAAATATAATATATATATATAAAAATATAATATATATATAAATATAATATATATATATATATATATATATATAAATATAATATATATATATATTTTTTTTTTTTTACAGCAGAAGCCCTAGAGAATAAACTGGCGGTTGTTGCAATTTTTTTTTTTGTCACACAGTATCTTGGCAGTGTTTTGTTTTACATACATGAAAAATACATTTTTTGAATTTGAATGCAAAGAGAAAAAAAAAAAAAAAAACCACACATAACCCTATTTTTGTAAAATATAAAAGATCAGGATACGCCGAGTAAACCCATGCAACGGCGACAAACAACGTAAATTTTACTATCCAGCAGCGACGCTTTAAAAGCTTTTACAGGCTACCACTTTAGATGCATAAAGGAGGTCTAGTGCTCGAATTACTGCCCACGCTCTGACATTCGTGGCGATAGCTGGTGTGTGGGACGATTGTTGTTGGCGTAAGCGCGGGACCAACTTGCGCGTTCACTTTTGAGCAGGAGCAATGGACGGACAAAGGCAGTTAAATTTTTTTTTTTTATTTTTACACTTTTGCTTTAAATTGTATTTTTTTATTACTTTTAACACTGCCATGAGGAATGTAAACATCCTTGTGACAGTAATAGACATGTGACAGGTACTCTTTATGGAGACAACTGGGGGCTATAAGACCCCTAATTCCTCTTCTCTGCCCTTAAAAGCACCCAAAACACCAAGATTGATGTTTTTGAATGCTTTTGATTTTTTATAAATGGGGGCGTTCAAAATCGGGGTAAACCGGTGTAACGTGAGAAAAGCATACCTCGTGAAAATTCCATACCCACGTCACTTCCTGTCAGAAACGTAATGGAACAGCTGAGCAGCGTAGCAGTGCGCATGCTCACAGCTCCGTATACGTCATTGAACAGCTGAGCAGAGTAGCAGTGCGCATGCTCACAGCTCCGTATACGTCATTGAACAGCTGAGGAGCTCACTAGTGCGCATGCTCGGAGGGTATGACATTTTCACAGTAGTGTGTGTAACGTTACACCAACTCAGCGGTTGCATTAAAAGAGCTCGGCTGCAACATGAATCATCCCCGCTCCTATCCCTGTCACTTCCCTCATCTTGGCTAACGAATGTGAAAGCGGCGGCGGGTGTATGAAATGTAAATAACGGAGATCTCGGCTCCGTGATCCGCTTTTACATTTAGTAGCCGACATCAGGGAAGTGACAGGGGTAGGAGCGGAGATGATTGATGTTGCAGCGGAGATGTTTTAAAATGTAAGCGCCGCAACAGCTGATGCGGTGTAACGTTATAACACACATTCCATATCCTCCCGAGCATGCGCACTAGTAAGCTCCTCAGCTGTTCGCTGACCGGAAGGGACGAGGGTATGGAATTTTTTGGGTATGGTTTTTTCACGGAACACCGGCAGTCAAACGGTCATCGCTTCTGGGTTACCATAGCGGATACCGGCTTTGTTTGGCTATCCAGCCAGCTGGTCGCTCAGGTCTCCCAGTAGGACAGGAAAGCCCGAACGAGCTGTAGAAGGTGGCGGGAGGGGAACGTCCCCGCCCGCTGCTTGTAAAAGCAGTGCAGGGGCTCATTAGCCGCTGGGATTGTTTTAACCAGACAGCCAACTGCCAGCTCTAAAAATAAAAAACTGTACCGGGGTGACGGTATTGTTCACCAACACTTGGCTCTGGGCTGTGATTGCACACATCCGATCAGCAGTTCCTGGCCATAAATCATTGGCCTGGGACTTGATGACAGGTTCCCATTGTGTACAATCATAGAGTGTCATGCACACACCCTGAACTCGGAAGTGGGCAGTGACGTTCCAGTATGTTGCTTTGCCTGCAGTAGCCACTTGTCCGCACTACATTACGGGTGGATGGTGAATGTAGGTATTTAATTAGTTCCTGATCTATATTAGTTATATTCCTATTTTGTACCTGCTGCTATGGTTGTCAATTTATTCTGTATTCAATTTCGGTGCACAACCTTGCACGTTTTCCTGGTGCAGACTTATGTCATACCGTTTATGTTTCTAATCTGGAGAGTTCTGTTTTTTGTTTCTTATTCCCGGCCTTTTATTTATTTTTTTTCCAATCACCCCCATGATAGTCGCCAATTATGGATTAAAAAATATTGGCATATGCTGCATCTGACAAAGTTTTCTGTGTTAGCAAAAGTATTGCTTCTCACTGTACCCTCCTGATCCAGCACGCGTCCATCCTGAGTGCCAGCATCTGAAGCCCGCTAGGAGTCTCCTCCGAGATTAGGTGCTGCTGGCAACCCAGAAAGCGCCTCCTAATCTCGTGAATGTGCAGTGGGAACTTATCACGGCCCACTATGTTTAAAGCAGGTATATAAGCCTATCTCCGCCTAGCATCACGTAATTTCAGATTTAGAACTAACGCAATGCTAGCAGTGGAGGATGCCCATCAACTTCTGGGATTGATTACACTAGTATTACAGAAGCCAAACGCAAAAAAGGATAGGACGTACCTCGCCACGGTGAGGATGGACGTAAATGGAGCTTTTAAAAAAAAATTGATTTTTGTAAGATCTTACCGTAAAATCCTTTTCTCTTAAGCTCATTGACAGACGTAGTCTTCTTGATTCTCAAGAGCTGGGTTATGTTGTCTCCGCAGGAGTAGGACTAGGCAGAAAGACAAAACGTTCTGGCTCCACCTTAGGGGCAGTCCCTGAGGGTATATCCTCCCTCTCTCTGCTACAGGGAATCAGTTCTGTTCTAAAGCAGTAACAGAGAATTTAACCCAACCCAACTCAATGATAGAGGGGCGGGTACTACGTCTGTCAATGAGCTTAAGAGAAAAGGATTTTACGGTAAGATCTTACAAAAATCCATTTTTCTCTATCGCTCATTGACAGACGTAGTCTTCTTGATTCTCAAGAGCTGGGACATCCAGAAGCAGTGCCACAAATGAGGGGTGGGATTGACAAAATCAAATCCAATCTAGAAGGCCCAACCGGTGCCAAACTAGAAGTTTTAAAGGCTCATTATAAACAAAGAATGAGACTAAAGAAAAATTTTCCAACGGAAAAAACCCTCGAGGTAGACCACTGGTCTCCTCAAATTGCGGCCTGCAAAACCTTGCGGCCAAACGAGGCATCAGACGATGCCATCACATCAACTTTATGATGTTTAGTAAAGGTATGCACCGACGACCAGGTAGCCGCCTTGCACACCTGGACCACTGACGCCTGATGGCGAAAGGCCCATGACGCACTAAGTGCCCGAGTAGAGTGCGCCTTAACAGGGAACGGGGGCTTCCGACCCTTAATAGAATAAGCCTGTACTACCGTCTGTCTGATCCATCTGGAAATGGTCGCGGCAGATGCAGGCAACCCCTTTTTGGGTCCATCTGGGATCACAAAAAGTGAATCCGTCTTGCGAAACGAGTCTGTCGTTTTCAAGTATACCCTGATCGCCCGGACCACATCCAAGAAGTGTAAAGCAAACTCTAGCGGATGACTGGGCTTAGGACACAGGGAAGGTAACACAATTTCTTCATTCAGATGAAATTCTGAAACCACTTTTGGTAGGAAGGATGGATTCGGACGAAGAACCACCTTATCTCTATGAACCACCAGATATGGTGAACGACAAGATAATGCGGCCAGTTCTGACACCCTGCGTGCAGAAGTAATAGCCACCAAGAAGGCCACCTTCTGGGACAATGTAGGTAGAGGAATCTCCCTAATATCTTCAAAGGGAGGTTTCTGAAGAACCGACAACACTAAATTAAGATCCCAAGGGGGTAACGGCGCGTGCACTGGCGGAGCCAGATGTCGCACCCCCTGGATGAAATTCCGCACCAAGGAATGAGTAGCCAAAGGCTTCTGAAAGAAGATAGCTAATGCTGAGACCTGACCCTTGATAGTACTCAAGGCCAGTTTCTGCTCAACCCCTTGTTGCAGAAAAGCTAATATTCGACTAATCGAATAAGACCGAGGACGGAACCCCAAAGGTTCACACCATGCAATGTAGGACTTCCATGTGCGATGATAAATCTTTCTGGAAGTCGCTTTCCTTGCTTCAACTAGAGTAGGAATAACTGAAGCTGACAAACCCTTGTCCTTCAGCACCTGGGTCTCAATAGCCAGGCCGTTAAAGCCAGCGATCGTAAAGCAGGATGGAAGATCGGTCCCTGAGACAGTAGGTCCTCCCTGAGAGGAAGTCTCCACGGGACGTCCGCCACCAGTCTGACCACGTCGGCGTACCAAGCTCGACGAGGCCAGTCCGGAGCTACCAGAATTACTGGAATTCCTTCCTCCTCTATCCTGCGAAGAAGTCTTGGCAGTAACGCGAGAGGAGGGAAGGCATACATTAGCTGGTATTGCCCCCACGGGGCGATCAGTGCGTCTGCGGTTTCTGCTAGAGGATCGCGGGAGCGAGCCACGAATCTCTGAACTTTTCTGTTGAATCGTGATGCCAACAGATCCACATCCGGGGTGCCCCACCGTAGGCACAACTGGTGGAAAACTTCTGGATGGAGGGACCATTCCCCCTGATCCAGAGTCTGACGGCTGAGATAATCTGCCTGCCAATTCTCCACCCCCGGAATGAACACCGCAGAGATTGCTGGAACAAATCGTTCCGCCCAGCGAAGAATGCAAGCCACTTCTTTGGCCGCTCGGACACTCTTGGTGCCCCTCTGGTGATTGACATAAGCCACGGCCGTGGCATTGTCCGACTGGATCCGAACCGGGCTGCCCTGGAGCTGCTCGGTCCAGTGAATCAGACAAAGTCTGATCGCTCTCAGTTCCAATACATTTATCGGTAACCTGGATTCTTCCGGGGACCAAAGTCCCTGGACAGATAACTGACCGAGAATTCCTCCCCGTCCGGATAGACTGGCATCCGTGGTCACTATCGTCCAATATATTGGCAGAAATGACTTTCCCTGGCTGAGCATCGGAGACCGAAGCCACCAGACCAGAGACTCTCTGGTCTGTTTGCTCAATCGGATCTGATTGTCCAGGGATTCCGGATTCCGATTCCATCTGAGAAGAATCTCTTGCTGAAGAATTCGGGTATGGGACTGGGCAAATGGGACTGCTTCGAAGGAAGCCACCATCAACCCCAGAACCCTCATGCAAGTTCGAAGAGAAGACCAGCTGTTGGATAGTAACAACTGGACTGCTGATTGAATCTTCCGGAGTTTCCCTACCGGAAGAAAAACTCTTGTCCTGACTGTCTAGAATTAGACCCAGATATTCGAGCCTCTGGGTGGGAACCAGAAATGACTTTTGCTGGTTCACCAGCCACCCGAATTCCTGTAAAGAAATCATAGTAATTTCTATGTTTTGTAGCAAGGTCTGAGGAGACTCTGCATGAAGCAGAAGATCGTCTAGGTAACCAAGGATCGATATGCCTCTTTGGCGCAGAAGTGCCAACATTGGGGCCAACACCTTCGTGAAGACCCGCGGAGCCGTGTCGAGACCGAAAGGTAACGCCACAAACTGATAGTGGTTCTCTTCTACGGAAAAGCGTAGAAACCGCTGATGTCCTGCGAAAATGGGAATGTGAAGATATGCGTCCTTGATGTCTCTGGACGCTAGGACATCCCCTGGATGCAGGAAGGCTGCTACTGTGCGAATGGACTCCATTCTGAATCTTCTTATGTTGACAAAAGAATTGAGTGCTCTTAAGTCCAGAATTGGACGCACTTTGCCCTCTTTCCTGGGTATTGTAAATAGGTTTGAATAAAACCCTTGAAACCGTTCTGTCCAAGGAACGTGGACTACCACTCCTTGTTGTAGTAAATCTGTGACTGCTCTCCGCAGATCTTCTAAACGATCCGGGGATAGTCGGATATTGGAAGGGAAGAATCGCGCCGGTGGGAGAGATCGAAACTCGATCTTGTACCCTGACCTTATGACTTCGCAAACCCATTTGTCCGGGATTCTGGAAAGCCATGGATCCGGGAACCGGCGAAGACGTCCCCCCACCCCAGTTATGGGTGGGGGCGCACCTTCAGGCTTTGGACGGTTTATCTTCAGGTCTGGAGGGGGCGGGCTTTTGCTTGCCCGACCAACGACCCCTGATGCCTCCTGCAGGAGCTTTGGAGGACTTAGTTTTTTCACCCGCGGGACGAAAAAACCTCTTGTGAGCAGAAAAAGAAGGCCCTCGTCTTTGACGAGTTCCTTTACCTTTAAAATTTTGCGGTAAAAAGGTGCTCTTTCCACCCGTGAGATCCTTAATGATCTCATCTAAGTTGGCTCCAAATAGACGCTCTCCTAAAAAGGGGATATTAGCCAATGCTTTTTTGGAACCTTGGTCGGCTAACCAACCTTTTAGCCACAGTGTACGCCTGAGAACCACTGCTGAGACTGATGCTCGCGCCAATAATGGAGTGGCGTCTAACGCCGCATCACACACAAACTGTAACCCCTGTATCATTTGTTCCAACAAATCTGATACCGCCTGAGGGACTTCTTCTAAGTCCCGGCGTAACCACTTGGTCCATTCAGTTACAGCCTGCGAAACCAGACCAATAGCTATTATAGGTCTGAAAGCTGATCCAATCAAGGAAAACATGGTGCGAGACATAGCTTCTATCTTGCGATCCACTGGATCTTTAAAAGACGGAGCGTCTTCTAGAGGAATAACTGTGGCTTTATTCAATCAAGCAATTGGTGAATCCACCACAGGTGGTTCTGTCCATTTCTTAATGAGGGTTTCCTCAAACGGATAACGCCTGTCAATGCGTTTAGAAATAGTAAAAGTGCGTTTTGGCAGACGCCATTCTTCTTCGATTGGATTGCCAAAACATTTGGGCAATGGAAAAACCTTCGCCACTTTGATGCGTTTTTTAGTCCCAAAAGGGATTTCAGTTTCAGCTATTTCCGATGGAATACCCTGTAACCTTAAGGTTTCTTGAACAGATACAATGAGTGCGTTTACCAACGCTTCCTCTCGGGCTATGGCGGATGCCGAAACATCCTCCTCGCTGTCTGAAGAGACAGGACCCGAGACACCAATCCCAGATGAAGTACCTGCAACTGCAGAAATAGGCTCAGAGTCTGAATCCGAGGTTTCAGATAATAAGGGGTTAGGCGGGGGTCGCTTTCTTGCGCCCTGTCCCTGACAAGCCACTTCCACCCGGGACACAAAAGTTTCCATAATAGCTGACAATGATTCAATTGTCAGTGGGGTGCTGGAGGATCCTGCAGACCCCTCGAGGGGATCCGGAGGAGATACATGAGTGGCAGGGTCCATGTTAATTCAGGACAGCTTTGCCAGCAAAACAAAAAAACTTTTTTTTTTTTTTTTTTGTGTGTCTCCCCCTAGCGCAATAGCGCCCCTCAGAGTACCTGCTTCTCGATCCCACAGAGAGAGAGAGGGACCCCCAAGGCTCACCAACCGATGCAGTGAAGTTTCCAACCAACTGCAGTCAGCGTCTTGTCTTTTACAGACTGGAAGGAGCTGTTGCTTTTTCCCGGGTAGAAGGACGTGGCTCCGCCCCCTGTGTACGCCTTCCGGCGTTCCCAGCTCTCCACGAGGTAGCTGGGCTCACGAAACATGGCCGCCCCCATAGAAGAGACATAAGACTCCAAAAACATGGCGGCCGGCGTGACCTGAGGACATACATGCACTTGGTCTACGGCAAAATGGCGGCGGACCGCCGAAATAGTTTTTCCAGCACATCCACCTGCATCTCTGCTAAGAGGCGATATATGGATCTACAGGAGATACACTACAAATAAGGTAGGATTATACCTCCTATGTCTGCTGTAATGTTACAGTCTGCTGGGTAGAGTGTTAGCTCTCAAACCAAGTCCACTTCCCACAAACACATGCTGTATTACAAGGGGGACTTGTAAGTATCAGATATATACTGACCACATATGGAGGGGCCCATAATTCATACTGCCTCATAACGAGGAAAGAAAAAAAGGGAACGTTTACTCACCATACCAAACCGACAGGCACCCTCTCTTCACAATACCCTCTCCACCGGGGTGGGGGTTTGTGGACCACTCCAGGCGCCTCGACTCTCTGGTTCCTGGCGTCCAAGCGAGACTTTTAACTCGCAAGGTCAGTCCCTCCACTGGGACTCCGTCGCGGCTGACCCAGCGCAGAGCTCTGGTCTGCACGCGCTCGTAGGCAGAAACCGGGGTGACCACTGGATCTCAACACCCAGCCCGTCGCCCGGCCCCGCATACTTACTTGAATGTGTCGCGGCCGACCAAGCGCAATGCCATGGTCTGCGCGCGCTCGTAGGCCGGCTGGGGTGACCACAAGTGTCGCCCAGTCCGGCATTTTTGCTTGAAGATCTCACAGGAAAAAAACACTGGAGAAAAACTACCTAAAAAATGTATTTTTCTTAAAGAAAAAAAGTCTTGCCAGGATCAAAAGATCCCAGCAAGGAACTTAGGTCCTTACTCCTGACTAGACAGAAAAAAACTGATTCCCTGTAGCAGAGAGAGGGAGGATATACCCTCAGGGACTGCCCCTAAGGTGGAGCCAGAACGTTTTGCCTTTCTGCCTAGTCCTACTCCTGCGGAGACAACATAACCCAGCTCTTGAGAATCAAGAAGACTACGTCTGTCAATGAGCGATAGAGAAAGGCCCCATGCACACAGGGCGTTTTTACAGCCGCTGTAAGCAGCGTCAGACGTTTTTTTTTTTTTTGCAGCTCAAAAACGCCCCTCCATGTTATTCTATGGCCTCATGCACACACAGACGTTTTTGAGCTGTTAGTGGCCTAGGCGTTTTTAAGCTGCAAGAAGAACCCACTGCCTGCGCGTTCTGAGGACCAGCGCTACAGCTGTAAAAACGTCTGGCGCTGCTAAAGGCTGAATAACGTTGCTATAACGTTGCTTAACGTGCGTTAAGTCGCGGTATACGTTTTTTCTTCCATTCAAAATCAATGGTTCCCTATGGGAGCCTATTGATTTGAATGGAAGTCGCACCGCAAGTTGGATCAGGATGATCCGACTTACGCTGTGAGAATCTTGAGGGGGAACTCCACGCCAAAATAGAAAAAAACGGTGTGGGGGTCCCCCCAGGTTCCAAACCAGGCCCTTCGGGTCTGGTATGGAATTTGAGGGTAGCCCTACGCCGAAAAAACGGCGTGGTGTCCCCCCCAAAATCCATACCAGACCCTTATCCGAGCATGCAGGCCAGGAACGGGGAGGGGAGGAGCGAGCGGCCCCACCCCCCCTGGACCACACAAGGCCACATGCCCTCAACATGGGGGGTGTTGGTGCTTTGGGGCAGGGGGGGCTCTGCACCCCCCCACCCCAAAGCACCTTGCCCCCATGTTGATGAGGACAAGGGCCTCATTCCCACAACCCTGGCCGGTGGTTGTGGGAGTCTGCGGGCAGGGGGCTTATCTGTACCTGGAAGCCCCCTTGAACAAGGGGGCCCCCCAGATCCCGGACCCCTCCTTATGTGAATGGGTATGGGGTACATTGTACCCCTACCCATTTACCCCATAAAAGGCAGTGTATGTGAATAACGACAGGAGACGTTTTGGAAAGTTTATTTAAAATCTTCATCCGGTCTTCTCCACTCTGGTCTTCTCCCCCTCCGCTCTTCTTCTCTTCTGCTGTCCGCCCTTCTGCTCTTTTGCCCTTGGCTCTTCTTCCTCCAGTCCTCCTCAGACGATGTCTCCGGTGATTATGCTGGTCTCTGCAGCTTATTATATAGCCATTAGGGGCGTGGCCTCCCAATGTTATCAGGAGACCCCGCCCCCTTATGTCACAGATGACGTATTCTGTGACATAAGGGGCGGGGCCTCCCGGTGACGTCATCAGACGGCCACGCCTCTAATGGCTATATATTAAGCTGCAGAGACCGGCATAAACACCGGGGACATCGTCTGAGGAGGACCGGAGGAAGAAGAAGAGCCAAGGGCAAAAGAGCGGACAGCAGAAGAGAAGAAGAGCGGATGGGGAGAAGACCAGAATGGAGAAGACCGGATGAAGATTTTAAATAAACTTCCCAAAACGTCTCCTGTCGTTATTTACACACACTGCCTTTTATGGGGTGAATGGGTAGGGGTACAGTGTACCCCATACCCATTCACATAGGGAGGGGGTGCGGGATCTGGGGGGCCCCCTTGTTCAAGGGGGCTTCCAGATACCGATAAGCCCCCTGCCCGCAGACCACCACAACCACCGGCCAGGGTTGTGGGGATGAGGCCCTTGTCCTCATCAACATGTGGGCAAGGTGGCCTGGTGTGGTCCAGGGGGGGTGGGGCCGTTTGCTCGTCCCCTCCCCTTTCCTGGCCTGCATGCTCGGATAAGGGTCTGGTATGGATTTTGGGGGGGACCCCCACGCCGTTTTTTCCCCATTTTGGTGTGGAGTTCCCCCTCAAGATTCTCACAGTGCAAGTTGCGCCGCAAGTCGGATCATCCTGATCCGACTTGTGGTGCGACTTCCATTCAAATCAATAGGCTCCCATAGGGAACTATTGATTTTTAATGGAGGCAGAAAAAAACGCTGCTAAAAGCGACGTGGCAAAACGTGCAATAATGCAAATGGAAAAAGCTAATGAATGCACGTTTTTACAGCTGCTTTTTCTGGCGTCAGAACTAGCTTTGCAGCACGTTTTTTCTAACGCCCCGTGTGCATGAGGCCTTAAAAAAAAAAAAAAGAAAAGAAAGGTACTCTTATGCAAAAAAAAATAAATAAAGACACTACTCAAAAAGGAATGGCCAAGTGAACGTCAATAAATATGGACATGCATGCAAATTAGCGTGGAACTCTGCTTTAATAAACACTTAGGAAAAAGTGAGAGTTTTAGGGTGAATCAGCTTCTAGAACAAACAACCCTTACATGGGTTTGCTACCACTTCTTTATCCAGTTTTACTTCGTAGGCTGAGGCCCTCAGCCATCAAGAACAGTTCACAGGTAAGAAAAAAAAAAAAAAAGTACAAAAACTACTCACGGATCAAAGACCTCCCAATCCTCTTCATAGGCTGCTTCAGCGTGTGCAGAAGAGTAGCCGCTATCTGGAGATACCGGAGCTAAAACAGAAAGAGACCAATCATTCAATCTCTCATAACTAGGACTAAAGAGTACAAATCTCTGGATTTTTAGATTTTGTTACCATTAACTTAAAACAAAATTGGCACTATGTGGACATTTGTGAAAAATCCCGACCCGTTAAATTTTGATTGTTCAGGTTGAGTTTTAAAACAATCAAAATAAACCCTCTGCCATTTTCACACGGGCAATTTGATCGGGTCCGCATGTCAGTGTTCGAGGCGGACCTGATCAGAAGATCGATGCATTTCTTTGGATAGGCGGGTGTAAAATGGACTTGAGTCCGTTTACACCCATCAACCTCCCTGTCTGATCTGCTAAAAAAAAAAAAAGATATACAGTAAACCCCCGCTCCAGCGCAGTTCAGTTTTTGCGGTCCTGGCATATTGCGTTTTTTTTTTGTAATGTTATTTTACTATATAAATCATTAAAAATGAAATATTTTTGTGTTTTCCATAGCTCTTGCTCTGTCTCTCAGTATCTTTTATGTGTTTAAATGAGTTTCTATTGTTTATAAAGTGTGTTTAAAGACCTTAAAATACTTTTACACGTACAGGGACAGTAAAATAAACCCCGCCTACAATGCATTTTAATAGGGTTTTTCTATTTTGCGGAATTTCACTTTTCGCGGCTGGGTCCGGAACGTAACCCCCGCAATGGAGGGGGGTTTACTATATATATATCTCTCTATCTATCAATATATATATATATATACACACACACACACACATTATATACATCTATATATATATATATATATATATATATATCTATATCTATATCTATATATATATATCTATCTATATCTATCTATATCTATCTATATATATATCTATATCTATAGATATATATATCTATATCTATATCTATATATATACACACATACACATAAACACACAATTATATATAAATCTATATACACACACACACACACACACAGAGTATCTAACAAAAGTGAGTACACCCCTCACATTTTTGTAAATATTTTATTCCATCTTTTCATGTGACAACACTGAAGAAATGACACTTTGCTACAATGTAAAGTAGTGAGTGTACAGCTTGTATAACAGTGTAAATTTACTGTCCCCTCAAAATAACTCAACACACAGCCATTAATGTCTAAACCGCTGGCAACAAAAGTGAGTACACCCCTAAGTGACAATGTCCAAATTGGGCCCAAAGTGTCAATATTTTATGTGCCCACCATTATTTTCCAGCACTTAACCCTCTTGGGCATGGAGTTCACCAGAGCTTCACAGGTTTCCACTGGAGTCCTCTTCCACTCCTCCATGATGACATCACAGAGCTGGTGGATGTTAGAGACCTTGGGCTCCTCCCCCTTCCGTTTGAGGATGCCCCACAGATGCTCAATAGGGTTTAGGTCTGGAGACATGCTTGGCCAGTCTATCACCTTTACCCTCAGCTTCTTTAGCAAGGCAGTGGTCATCTTGGAGGTGTTTGGGGTCGTTATGTTGGAATACTGCCCTGCGGCCCAGTCTCTGAAGGGAGGGGATCATGCTCTGCTTCAGTATGTCACAGTACATGTTGGCATTCATGGTTCCCTCAATGAACTATAGCTCCCCAGTGCTGGCAGCACTCATGCAGCCCCAGACCCCATTCAGCCCCCTGTAAAAAGTAATCCAGCGGCACTTTAGCCGCTCAGATTACTTTTGCCAACTTCAGGATCACCAGCTGGAAACCCTGAAACCCCGGACATCGCTGCTGAGATAGCACCCTTCCTATCCAGTGACGCACTGGTATGTCACTGGACAGGAAGTGGTTCAAAGCTCAAACCAAAGAAAACCTGTCGTGAGAAAATAATATAGGGGCTTCTGCTAGTTGTCCAAATCCAATACTGATCAGCCAGCTTCTACAGGTTCTGAGCCAATGATCCAAAACAAACATACAGATGTGGGAAGTCAATGTTTTGGCTTTAGCTTTATACTAATGCTGATCAGTGAAGAGAGAGGACCAGCCGGACAGGCAACGAACCTTTTCACATAAGGTTGGCAATGTCCGCCTCTAGGTTTCCTTTAACACAGAATATTTCTGCAAATAAACTGAGCGCACAAAAACAGGAAAAACTACCGACGCAGAGCTCCAGGCCAATGGCACAATATATACCCTGATCAACCATAACTTTATGACCACTGACAGGTAAAGTGAATAACATGGTCTTGTGTGGCATTCGAAGTGGGTGGAATATATTAGGCAGAAAGTGAACATGTTGCCCCTGAATTTGATGTGCTAAAAGCAGAAAAAATGTTCACCGCAGTTTGTTGTGTATGGAGCTGTGTAGCCGCAGACCGGTCAGGGTGCCCATGCTGACCCGTGCCCACAGCCAGAATCACTTATAATGGGAACGTGAGCATCAGAACTTGGGCACGGAGCAATAGAAGAAGGTGGCCTTGTCAGATGAATAGTTTTATTTTACTTTATGTGGATGGCTGTGTGCGTAACTTCCAAGGGGAAGAGATGGCACCAGGATGCAGTATGGGAAGAAGACAAGCCAGCGGAGGAAATGTGATAATCTGGGAAATGTTCTGCTGGAAATTACACAGCCATTCGTTTTTCATTACCAGTCATGGATTGCAGCAGATTGGGGGAAGATTGGGCGATCTCCAGCCCACCTGTTTCCCATCCATCCATCAGCATTCTTGTACTTCCCTTGTGGAGACACTCAGGTTGAGTAGTGTAATGCCTCTTACACACGTACCGATCATCGGCCGAACGATCGGCCGTCTTTTGTCCAGGGCTGTCGTGTCTGTTGAAAACTGCAAAAGACTGCACACGAATTTTGTCGGCCAACAACAGCCGACTGCAGAAGTGATGTCATATGATGGTTAACTTTCCTTGTCTTTTTTCCTTTCTGAGCATGCCCAGTCTTGCAAATCTGCTGTCTGTCGGCCGAAATCTGTGCTGACTGGCGAACAATCGGCCGTTCTGGTGTTGGCCAACAAAAATTTTAATGCTTGCACGACAGATTCTGTTCGGCCGAAAATGCGCTGTCGGCAGCATCATACTAACAAGCCTACAATCGGCCGATCGGTCGTCGGCCGAATATTTACGGCCGACAATCGGTACGTTTGTACGAGGCATTAGAAAGTGTTAGGACTGCAAGATACACAGGGTGCCTTGTTGTTGGCTTTGCAGCTTATACATGCGTTTGCAAATGTGTGTTAACTGAACCCCTGTTTTTAACCTAATTTGTTAGACAGGTATATTCGGTTTATTAGCAGACTGGTGGGTAAGTATATCAAACTAGGGACCGGCTGGTTCCCACACACCTTCTATAATCCCCCTTGCTTTTCAATTCTGCTGGAAATCCTTTGCTCCTGCCATTCATGTGGATGTTACTTGATACGTACCACCAACCTAAACATTGTTGCTGACCAAGAATTCCCCCCTTCAAGGAAACTGTATTCCCTGATGGCAGTGGGCTCTTTCAGCAGGATGATGCTCCCTGCCACACTGCAAAAATTAGCCTGTCTTAAGCCACGACTGCCAATATGCATGGGACAGGTCTATGGCAGTATATAGATTTAGGGAGGTTAGCAAGTCGTGAAAACACGTCTTTACCCTGTCAATTTGATTCAACAATGGTTTGAGGAACACAACAAAGAATTTGAGGCATTGTCTTGGCCTCCAGGTTGTCCAGATTCCCAATCCAATCAAGCCTCTGTGGGATGTACTGGAAGAACCATTACAGACAATGGAGGCCCCACAGGATTGCTACTGTCGCGTTGGTGCCAGATATCACTGTCTAGTGGAATCCATACCTCAATGGGTCAGAGTGGCTAAAGAAGAGCCTATTCTATTATTAGGTGGGTGGCCATCAAGTTATGACTGATCGTTTTATCTATTGCACTCCTTCAAAAAGCTATAGTGGGGGGGACATACTGGCACAGAGTAGGAGAAAGGTGGTTTTAGAACTGTCCACAGCCATGAGCTTGACTTAAGCCACCGACTGCCAAAATGCATGGGACATGTCTATGGCAGTCAATGGGTTTAAGGAGGTTAGCAAGTCGTAAAAACACATCTTTACCGTTTCATTTAGATTGCAAGCAAGTACCACTCACCTGTTAGTGTTGGGATGTCTCGCTCTGGAGTGTCCTCCCCTGACTCAAGCCAGCTGCTGGCTGTTGTTCGGACAGGCGTGCCCTGACTGGTGTAGGATGCTCCATTAGTGGAGGTGGTGGTGCTGGTGCTAATTTCATCCACCTGTTCCATTTCCAGCTGTTTCACTATTTCTTCGGCTTCTACCGCTTGTCCTGGAGAGTCTGATCCCGACGTGCCTGCGGCAAAAGGAAAACCAGTTAGTTCCTACTTCTGACTATCCAGGATGGAAACTGGAGAGAAAGCAAATTCTACCTGAAACAGGAAACAAAAGCCCAACGGGCAAATAAAAATCTCAACAGGTGGCAGCCCTCAATATGTGGGATGGAACCTTCCTTGAATTACTGTATGTCCTTTTAAATGTAACACAGTGGAGGAAACCTCTGCTGTTCTGAGGCTTCCTAGAAATTGCCATATTGGTATATGGAGGCTGGCCTGGTCATTCAAAATGTGACTAGACCAAGCTCACAACGAACGTGTGAAATAAACAGCCATATAATAGACTAATTCCATTGTAAGTCAGCCTAAAGCAGAGCTCCACTCAAGTGGAACTTCCGCTTATCTGTCTCCTCCCACCAATCCGGTGCCACAATTGGCACTTTTCGGGGTACCCTGTCCCCACTTCCATCGGACCTCGCCGCGGCAAGGTACATCAGAGGTTCGCCCCCCCCCCCCCCCCCCTCTGCTTCCAGGTCAATTACAGAGCGCAGCGCGCTTCACGCACACGCAGTAGGGACCAGGGTGGAACATTGCTTTAAGCAATGACATTAAGCACCTTTCCAGACTTCACCTATTAGAGCCTGAGCCCTTCCTTCTCCTTTAACAGACACACAAGCTTATGCTCTGTATGTCAACCTGTGATTAGGCTAGACAATCCCGCCAATCTTTAGTCCTATTGTTCCTTCCCATATCAACAGACGGCTCCACTTTGCAGCACCAGCTTGATGACTGGTGGAGCACTTTAAGGCCAACCTGGGTTATACTATTAAATATATTATACTGGTTTGAAGGTCTTTGTTCAGATATATTGTTTCTGACTGTTGTCCACATTAGTGGATGTGGTCCTGGTGCCCCTGCGATTGATCCTTGGGCCCCATGTGGTTGCCATGCCTGTTGATGCCTTCTCAATATATCACGTCCTGAAGAAGCCACAAGCTAGCGAAACATGTAGACCTTGATCTTTGTGACTGGGTAAGCAAAAACACTCAGTTGATTTTAAGCCCAATTCATATTAAGATGTGTTTTTTTTTACTTTTTTGTAATACAGATTATCCCTGCCCCCCCTCCTCTGTGTGTGTTGTGACTCCTATGCAAAGATAAAGTCCAACTTTTTTGGGTAGGGGTGGTTTCTCCACCTTATACTATCTTTTCTTTTAGGAAAGGACATGAAACCCCTTTCCAGACTTTGCCTATTTGACCCCGAGGCCCAGCTTATCCTTTACCAGACACACTGAGCTTCTGCTATGTATGTAACCCTGTGCCTAGGCTAGACAAACATGCCAAGCTTTAGTCCTATTGTTCCTACGTACTCAGTAGCTGCCAGATACACCCGAATTGCACAAACCACATTCAAGGTATGCAAAGCAAATTCCTTGGGATGAGTCAGCTTGGGACACAAGGAAAGCAACACAATGTCCTCATTCAAATGGAAGTCAGAGACAACTTTAGGCAGGAATGATGGACAGGGAGGAAGAACCACTTTATCCCTATGGACCACTAAATAGGGACTGTGACAGGATAATGCCACCAATTCCGATACCCTGCAGGCTGAGGTAATAGCCACCAAGAATATAACCTTCTGGGATAACAAAGGGAATCCCCCAAATATTCTCAAATGGAGGTTTCTGGAGAACCAAAAGTACTGAATTTAAATTCCATGGCGGCAAGGAATACGTACAAGTGGAGCCACATGTCAAACCCACTGAATGGAGGTACGAAACTAAAGAGTGCGTGACTAGGAGTCGCGGAAAGAAGATTGCCAGGGCAGACACCTGGCCCTTGATGGTACTCAAGGCCAACATCTGATCAACACCCCACTGAAGAAAGGTTAAGATCCAAGCCACAGAAAAGGATTGAGGATGAGCGCCAATCGACTCACACCAAGAAATGTACGCTTTCCACAGACGATGGTATATCTTGCTGGAAGACGACTTCCACGCCTTCACCATAGTAGGGATCACTGATCCAGACAGACCTCTATCCCTCAGTACCTGGCTATCAATAGCTAAGCCATTAAAACCAGTGACTGTAAAGCAGGATGGTAGATCAACCCTTGGGAAACTGGTCTTCTCTGAGAGGAAGCCCCAAAGGGATGTTTATGGCCACCAGACTGAATGGAAAATCCTCGCCCTTAATTCCTCAAAGGAATTGCGGAGGAAGCCTGAGCCAATGATGATGCTGGCCTTACCGTGGCCCTTGGGCGCCTGCGGCTATTGCCAGAGGAACCCATGATCTCGCCACGAGCCTTGGCATCCTCCTGTGGAGCCGAACCTGCTAAAGGAGCTGCATGTAAGACTGTGCAAACAGAACTGTCTTGAAGGTGGATACCACCAGACTCAGAACCTGTATGCCAAATGGGAAAGCGAACTTTGTGTGATAGCAGCCGATGAATCACGGGTTGTGGTTCCTGAAGTTTGTGCAGAGGAAGGACCACCCTGGTCAGAAATATTATCAGACCTAGGTAAAACAATTCCCTGGACAGGGTTGGGGGGGCGTTAGGCAGTTCGGACATCGCCTGAACCTTTGCAGGAATTAAATCCGCACAAGGAGACTCCGGACTTCAAAAACCTGAAAAAAGGACAAGCTTTGCACCCCTTTCTGGGTACCCCCGAAAGAATAATTTTGTGGATTCCTTGACGCTCACGAAGGAGGTTCACGAGGCCAGAAACCATCGAATATGTGCCCCCACCCCAATAATGAGTGAGGGTAAACCTTCATGCTGAAGGGGTCTTGTCTGCAGGTCAGGAGAAGCTAGCTCTAGGCTTACAAGACCAAGGATGCTTGCAACCTGATGGGGAAATTTTGAAACATCTTTTTTCCCTTATTCTCCATCCACTAAATCAACATAAGCAGGAGGGACCAGCTCACCCCCCAGGCCCTGGCACAAAAGCTTGGCCGATTCAGTTAGGGTCTGAGACACCAGGGCTGAGGCAAAGACTGACAGCAATGCCGAAGCAGCCATAGTAAACATGCTGCGTGCCACAGCCTCCGCTTTCCTGTCAGCCGGGACCTTAAAGGACAGGGATTCCTCTACTGGGATCATGGTTGATTTATTCAACCTGGAAACAGGAGGGGCCACCACTGTTGGACTAGTCCACTTTTTTAAAAGGGACGCCTCAAAAGGGTAACGTACAGCAAAACGTTTGGGGACTAGAAAGGGTGATTTTGGTTGTTCCCCATTCTTTACAGGAAAACCTGTCAAAATAAGGCACATACGGAAACACCTTTGGAGCGCGAGGGGACTTGCGTGTACCAAACGACACAGCCACATCCGTGGCTACATTAGCCGCAGCCTCCATTTTTAAAGTCTCACGCACTGCAGTGATAAGTGCATCTACCAGCGCTTTTTAATTCACTGCTGCGACCATGGAGTTATCATCCTCACTACTGGATGGATCTGGGGGGTGTGATAATAAGCCCCCCTGGACGGGCCACATCCACGGCGGCATCAGGTAGAGAATCAGATGAAACAGCAGGGAAAGGCGGGGAACACTTTCTCCTGGGCCTTTGCCCACATGCCACTGCCCCCCGGGACACTAAGGACTGCAGAGGACTCACACGTTAGGGGAGACTCCGCTGCACCCTCTGCACTGGGACCACCCTGGACTATACCCAGGCTGCAAACAGTAGGGCATGCACCTCAGGGTCTCCTAAACTGGGACCCCTCCAGACTTCCAGGGCAGGACGTACACTATCCCAGGACCCTTACAGAGAGGGGGTAGCGGGGGGAGACCCTAGGGGTTTCCGCTGCATTCTCTGCCCTGACAACGCCACCAGACTCAAGGTCCAAACGGGGGGGGGGGGGGGGGGGGAGTGGGGAAAGCCCAGCTCACTGAGGGATTTAAGGATGGGAAGAGGTCCTACCATCCCTGGAGGTTACCCGTGTCCACCCCAAAAAGAGAAGGGGGGGTCTATACTTACCCTTTCATGGTGCGGGTAACGTCCAGACAGAATCCTCGCCACCGAAGTAGGGGAGCTGTCGGCCAAGGGACCGCTGCGACTCAGATCCACGCCCGGTCGTATGTGACTCTGCGAGACGTTTAACTCACGGGCCAGCATCTGTCAGTGAGGCTATGTCGCGGCCGACCTAGCGTGTAGCTGCCGTCTGCACGCGCTTGCTGGCTGGGCTGGGGGGACCACTGGATCTAGATTATCCAGCCTGTCGCCCAGCCCGGCAGTTGATTGTAAAAGGCAGTTGATTGTAAAAAAAAGATGTAAGGAAAGAGAAAAAAATTGCTAGGATCAGAGATCCCAGCTAGGAGCCTAGGTCCTTAATCCTGACTAGACAGATTAAAACTGATTGCAGAGAGGGGGGTAATATACCAGCTGAGGACTGCAGGTGTTTTTGTTCTGCCTAGTTCTACTCCTGGTGGAGGCAATATAACCCAGTAGCTATGATTTATGGAGTGCTGTGTCCATCGATGAATGAAAGAAATTACATTTTTATTGCAGGGATGCCTGAAATCTGATTTGAATCTTAGTGCAGACTTCTGAGAAAATCAGTGAGCCAATCACACAAGCAAGAAAAGACATATCTGGGGGGGCGCTCTGTATACCATCTGTGTAGAATGCCTCCAGGAGGCCATATTGCATTTTACAGAAAATTTATGTGGCTACAGATTGAAAAGGAAAGATCATTATTAATAGCATCCAACAACAATATGACTAGTGTAGCAATTGTATACACTATATTACATTTTGTTGCAATATTTTCCCCTACAAAAGTGGGAGTTACCCTTTAGGGTTAACAAGGTTGCCAGCCTGAAAATGATATCAGTACTATAAAGAGGAGGCAGAGTAAACAAAGCCCCCCCCCCCCCCAATCTCCTGGCAACGTACCATTTTTATTTGCTGGTGAGAAAAAGTTGAAGACGGGAGAGAAAATGGTCCCCAGCAGAGTGGTCCTGGGTGGGCTGCCTGTTGGAGGCACATCTTCCAGCTTTCCATTCTGTTTCACATGTTGAGATGTCAGCTCATAACTTGCTGCTTCTGAATGATGAAGAAATATATGGAACAGTCAGTACAAGACAAAACACAGCCAAAAAAAAGTGCAAAATAAAATATGACCAACTGAGCGGAACCAGCCACAGAAATGGATACAAGATAAGAAGTTACAATGTAGGGTTTTCCATCTCCCTATAGAGTTATTTTTATTGTTTTTATGATTTCTGTATCCTCATGCGCTTTTAGCCTGTGAGGTTTCCCTAATTTTTTCCACCTTAAAAAGAATGCCCACAGGACTGCAGCTCCCTCTGAAGAGGGTGGAGGGGTGAAGGTTAAACACATAGGGGTGTGTTTATTTGCTTTTTTGTGGTGAGGGATAAATTATGTTTTTCTGTGTAATTATCCCACTGGTTAACTTGACTTCTCCTCTCCTTCCCATAGGAAGTGGCTTGCTATAGGGGCATACGTGAGGCCGTGCGGCCATCTTTGTTATTATAGGGAGAAATAGTGTCCCGTCATAAATGTCAGTGGGAGGAATAGCGTCCTATCATTGGTATCAGTGGGAGGAATAGTGCCCCGTCATTGGTGTCAGTGGGAGGAATAGTGGCCCATCATTGGTGTCAATGGGAAGAATAGTGCCCCGTCATTGGTGTCAGTGGGAGGAATAGTGCCCCATCATTGGTTTCAGTGGGAAGAATAGTGCCCCATCATTGGTATCAGTGGGAGGAATAGTGCCCCATCATTGGTATCAGTGGGAGGAATAGTGCCCCATCATTGGTGTCAGTGGGAGGAATAGTGCCCCATCATTGGTGTCAGTGGGAGGAATAGTGCCCCATCATTGGTGTCAGTGGGAGGAATAGTGCCCCGTCATTGGTGTCAGTGGGAGGAATAGTGCCCCGTCATTGGTGTCAGTGGAAGGAATAGCGCCCCGTCATTGGTGTCAGTGGAAGGAATAGCGCCCCGTCATTGGTGTCAGTGGAAGGAATAGCGCCCCGTCATTGGTGTCAGTGGAAGGAATAGCGCCCCGTCATTGGTGTCAGTGGAAGGAATAGCGCCCCGTCATTGGTGTCAGTGGAAGGAATAGCGCCCCGTCATTGGTGTCAGTGGAAGGAATAGCGCCCCGTCATTGGTGTCAGTGGAAGGAATAGCGCCCCGTCATTGGTGTCAGTGGAAGGAATAGCGCCCCGTCATTGGTGTCAGTGGAAGGAATAGCGCCCCCTGTCATTGGTGTAGTTTTCCCCTTTATATAAAAGAAATACCAGAGTTATGGCAGCTAGCTGCTGCCATTGCAATGGTATAGAACCTTAAAGTAATTTTATATACACACACTCTCACACAGTGGGCAGTCTGGAAGTGGTTAATCATCAAGACCAGGTGCTGCTAAACAATTTACTAGGATTGCTATAAAACAATGAGCTTAGATATCAGCAAACCTCCATTGACTTGACTTTTCCGTCTGACGCGGGCGATGGGCTTGCTTGGCTTTTCACCGGTACGTGGAGTTGAGGTGATGAGGTTGTGGTCAAGGTCACGCTCCAACCGACTCCTCTTTGGGGGATTCTCACGATCCTCCTAAACAAGAGAAAAAAAAAAATCTGTCATGAAAATTATTTTGGGTAAAACCAAACATCAGGGAAGGATTGTAGTATTGTAGGTTCAAACATTGTATATAATGGCAATCTGAGAGGGGACCAGATGCTTCACAGTTCTACATGTCAGAGTTCGGCATCATTCATAAGGGTATACTACATAATACACCCGTGCGAGGGACTTTGCCCGAGCCACGAGGTTTGCCAAGTCCTAAGGACAACTCTGAAATTCTGCACCTTATTGTTAGCAGCTAAATTGCAGGAAACTGGGCCCCCTAGTGGAAACTTTTGGAATTCATGTTCCTGGTCAAATCTTGTACCTCCTGCAGTCACCTGCCCCGCGCCTGTGCACTAAGCTGGGGGATCTCTATTGAATATCAACTGTTATAAAATTCTCAAGCCAACTTACGCACCCCCCTCCCCCCCATGGCTCGCCTAGACTCTCCCGTCCCACCGGGATGCCCAAGCGATCAGCGGGCACATTCGCCAGCTGGCCAGATTCCCAAAGCCGAAATCAGCTTTGATTGGGTCTCAGATCTAGTAACCCGGAAGCGATGTAATGACATCACTTCCGGTTTACTAAAGACATAAAGGCGCCAGAATAAAAACATAAAGGAGACAGTGTAAAAATAAAAAACAAGAAAAAAGGAGGAAGGAAGAAAAATGCCGACTATGACCTTAAGAGCACCATTCCTACAGTCAAGCACGGAGGTGGAAATACGATGCTTGACGGCTGTTTCTCTGCTAAAGGTACAAAGACTTTGCCGCATTGGGGGCAAAGGATGGGGCCGTGTATTGTAAAATCTTGAATGAGAATCTTCCCTCAGCCAGAACACTGAAGATAGGTCATGAATGTCCCTTCCAGCATGACAATGACAAAAAACATACCACCAAGGCAACAAATGAGTGGCTCAAGAAGAAGCACATTAAGATCATGGAGTAAATTTATGAAGGAAGCTGAAACTTTTGAGTTGCCAAGAAACCTTAAAGTGGATGGAACCCCTCGCATATACTCAAGTAAAGTGAACAACCTCAGATGATACACAGAGATGAGAAATCTCCCTACATAAGTTGTACTTGTATATCTACTGTCTTCAGCTTTCTATATAATTTAGAAAGTGCACATTGTGTTAAAAAGTTTTCTTACTGTTTCAGCACTGGGAGGGGAATCTGGGCATACACTAAGCTGATTGGAGGGAAAGGCACACACTCCTCTCTACATAGGCAGAGGAACGAAGAAACTTGCAGAGCTGTGCTGTGAGTAGACAAGCTCTCTGTCTGTCTGTCTCTAAGTCCCTTCCCCGACACAAATGTCCAGCTGCTTTTATCTCCTGTGTCGGAAAACTTATCAGAACAGAGCAGCAGAAAAACACAGGACTCAGGGCTTTGGAGAGGGAAAGGTCAACACTACAGATGTATGTGCATAGGTCAAATTTCATGAATGGGGTTTACATCCACTTTAAGGATATAGAGAAGATCTGTAAAGAAGAGAGGACCAAAATCCCTCCTGAGATGTGTGCAAACCTGGTCACCAACTACAAGAAACATCTTACCTCTGTGCTTGTCAACAAGGGTTTCTTCACCAAGTCCTGTTTTACTTGGGAATCAAATAACGGAAAATTGTTGTCAAATTTTTCTTTCCTGATGGACTCCATGGCAGCATACATTTTGGGGTTAGCCCCGCCTCCAATCCTACCCTATAGGAAACACGCCCATAAAACTTTGCTCCCGTTTAGCATCCATGTTCTGTAACTAGCCTACCCAGGAACTGGGAGGGGACGTCTGCTGCCATGGAGTCCATCACGAAAGGAAAATTACGGTAAGTATTTAACAGACTCCATGGCAGCTTACGTTTTGGGAAATAACTCGCCATACACACCAGGGTGGGCAGATGCTTTACAAAAAGTTTAATTAACCCCATCAACAGACAGGACTAGTAAACTGAAATTAAAATATGACAGAGCCGCCGGCTCAATACAATAATGGAACAGGAATGATGGAAGACCAGGAAGCTGCTCAACAGATCACTTCAGGTGCGACATGTCTGGAAACCGCCCATCGATGTAGAAACACTCAGTCAAATGCGCCGCCATTGCCTCTGGAGGTATCAAGCGCATTGCCCTGTAGGCCCACTGGATGGTCTGAATGATCCACGCAGAGATGGACCTTTATGAAGCATGCAGCCCTTTATTCTTCCCCCCGAAGGAAATGAACAGATGCTCGGACTGCCGAAAGGGAGCCGTGACTTCCAAAAACTGCTTGGGAGTATTGCCAACATCGAGTGGATGGGCGACTGAGCCCCTGCCTGACCTGAAAGTGGGCAGGACTATTTCCTGATTTTCGTGAAACACAGAAGTAACTTTCGGCCTTGACCCCCATCATAGGAATTAGGACCACTCTGTCCGGGAAGGTGGTCAAAAAGGGTTCTTTCGAGCCTAAAGCTCTTATCACGGAGACCCTCTTAGCTGAGGTAACAGACACCAAGATCCCCAATTTTGGGTGGCTTATCCAGATACTGGTTAAGTTGTGAGAGGAAGTTGAGGACTAGTGGAAGGTCCCATTTAGGGAATCTCGGTTTCCTCTGGGGCCCGAGTCTCACTGCCCCCTTAAAGAACTGACAGGCAAGCATGTGTTTGGCCCAGGAAACTCCAGTGAATGCTGAGATGGCCGATACCTGTACTTGGAGCGAACTGACCGACAGCGACAGATCTAGGCCTGACTAAAATTCAGAACGCATTGGACCTCGGGAGAAACACATGGGTTGTTCCAAGTAGACATATGAGCTGAGAACTTCGACTTGGATCATATCCTGTCATAGACTCTTAGTAGTTTTCCGCCTGGCATTCAAGAGTGTGGGAATGACCTCTTCAGGGCAGCCTAGAGCCTGTAGCGGTTCCCTCTCAAAAACCAGACCTTCAGGTGCAGATGAGCCAGGCATGGATGTAGAGTAGAGCCC
Organism: Pelophylax lessonae; assembly: GCF_965119305.1. Taxonomy (NCBI): domain Eukaryota; kingdom Metazoa; phylum Chordata; class Amphibia; order Anura; family Ranidae; genus Pelophylax; species Pelophylax lessonae. The sequence goes on along the minus strand of NC_138771.1, from coordinate 12,259,541 downwards.
TGTGACAACAGACCTGGCATGAGGGGCAGCGGAATCGGATCCCAGACACTGAGTAGCATCAGAAGAGGGAACCTGTTGGGCCAAAAAGGAATTACTGCCACCATCTCCGCTGCTTCTGTCCTGAGATTTTGCAGGAACTGGAGAACCACCAGAATAGGAGGGAAGGCATAGGCTCTATGGAACCTCCATTGGTCGGTGAGGGTGTCCACCCCTAGAGCTTTGGGATCTCGGAGCCTCGAGTAATACTTCGGCAATTTTTTGTTTCAGGGAGACGCAAAGAGGTTGACTTGTGGAGAAACCCCCAGGGTCAGAATCCACTCAAAGACTTCCTCACTTGTTCTCTAACCTGACTCGAGAGAGGAAGTCTGCCTGTACGTTATAGACTCAAGTAACAGACAACCGACAGGTTGGACAAATTCTTCTGTGCCCAGGACATGATCCATCCAGTATCTCACTGCTGCGATACTTCTCGCAGCAGTGAGACTGCGAGTTTTCAGTTTCCTTATGTATGCCACGGCCGACGTGTTGTCCAGTCTGAGCATCACTGGAGACCCCACCGTTAGATGCCAGAACGCTTGAAGCGCGGCTCAGAGTTCCAGGACTTTTGAGACTATCCCCCGAGGGGAAAAAGTCCCACCTGCCCTGAGCCACCTCAGAGAGAGACAGTGGGCACCCCATCCTATATTGCTGGCTACCGAGGTCACAATGATCCATGAGACGGGGGGCTATGGAGTGACAGTTGAGAAGATTTTCCAGTTGGAGCCACCAGAGAAGATCCCCCCATTGAAGGGATTAGGAAAATGCACTGGTCCAGGTCTATTGTGTTCCACTGTTGGGAGAAAACCCCTCTGGAAGGGCCGCATTCTCCACAAAAGCCCATTTCACCATGGGAGCCGTGGCGACAATGGTTCTGATGATCTTCAGACACTGCCAGATACGTTCCGATTTTCTTTAGACACTGCCAGTTACAGAGATGAGAGGAAGAAAGAGCAAGAAGTATCCTGTCCCAGACCACCGAAATTTTCCACGGGCAAGGAGATGGATCCTCTTGCAGTGTTGAACAGTGCCCCTGAGAAAAACGAGGGGACTGTGTGGGAACCAGATGACTCTTCTCCAGATTTAGGAGCCACCAAAAATCCTGGAGAGTGGAGATAACTTGACTCGGGTGCCCCACCAGCTGACCCATGTCTCGTGACAGGAGGAGAAGGTCGTCCAAGTATTGATGGAGCCGAATATCTGACTCTCAAAGCTACGAAAGCCATCAAGACCTTTTAAAACGTCTGAGGAGATGTGGAAGGCCCGAAAGGGAGAAAAGGCGGGACTGACCGATGGCAAATCGGAGATGCTGTTAAAAATCCCATGCAACAGGTACGTGAAAATAGAGTCTTTTAGATCTATTGATGTTAGCCAATCTCCTGGCTGGACCGCCTGCAGGATTGTCAGCAGTGTTTCCATCTTGAACCTCTCCCTCTTGATTAATTGATTTAGATGGGCAAGGTCTATGACTGGTCTCCAAGAGTCATTCTTTTTCTGTACCATGAAGAGAGGAGAATAGATTCCTTTCCCCCGCTCGCTTTCCAGAACGGGAATGGCGGCACCCTGAGACATCAGGGACTCCCCACAGGACAGAAGGGTTTTGTCTTTTTCCTGCTGAAAGAGGAAGGGAGGTAGGAACAAACCTGAGCCTGGGAACACTGTTGAAAGCCCGGAAGAGCCTGTTATGATGGTCCAGGAATCCCAGGTTGAGGCCGCCCAGACATGTCAAAAGTGTAGCAGACATGCCCCCACCTGACATGTCTGAGCGGGCCCAATCACAAAAGGACTTTGTGACCTCTTGGACCCCGGTGGGACCACTCTTGGGAGGTTTCTGAAAGGAAGACTGTCTTGACCTCCAGCTTCACTTGAATTCCTTACTGGGCCTGTAGCTACATGCCCCCCATCACGATCTGGGGCCTGCTTCCTGGGCTGGGTGCGCTTCTGATTTAGAAGGTGCCTGTTCTGGGGAAGGAACCCCATCCGACCGCCCGTGGCCGAAGTTATGGCGTTATCTAATTTATTCCCAAAGAGGGAAGAACCTTCAAAAGGGAATACGGCACCGCAGTTGCTTGGAGGCAGGGTCAGCTACCCAAGGCCGGAGCCAGAGGACACGATTGGCAGTGACCGAAGAGAGCATAACCCAATAGGTGGATTATATCGATGGAGGCCTCCCCCAAGAAGGCCAAGGCCATCTTTAGCTTCTGAATAGGAGAACTTCTAGCGATTTCTTCTGAGACACTCTTAAAGGTTTCATCCACACTATCAGCCCATAACTTTATCACTTTGGACATAGCGGCTAAGGCTGGCTTACAGGCCATACCACCGAGGTGGATACAGAGGGATGACTCCCTTCAATGAAGAGACTGGTCACTCATTCATGGGACTCGAATGGTAGCAACACTGGACACATGCTGCTAGCCCCACATTTGTAGGTGGTTTCCACACATGATCTATTATCCACGAATGCATCCCCACTCTCAACCAGATTCTGGACCTTGGCTTGTGGCTTGACCGACATTGTGTGCTCCCAGACGGGCCCCTGAAGAAGCGCATAGGGCGCGAAACATGTTGAGCCTGGAGCACTGAACTGTATTAACAGAAGGACATACCTGACTACCCAATACCATTGCTGACAAATATCTCATACATGGGAGTAGCTTGCCTTGAATAAGCGCTATCAAGGAGAGTCATTATCTTTTATGCTCCTAGGTTATCTTTGGTAGCTGGTATTTGTCTGTATTATGCTGTTATACATTACCTGCAAGAATCTCTGCAATAAATGCTTATGTTGACTATTATGCACCTTAGGGGGTTTCTTCCCCCCCCCCTTTTACCTTGCTTTTAACATGAATATGTTTGCAATAAAAACGTATTGATTTTATATGACGTTTTTTTTGTTTTTATGTGCCATTAAAGTCCACATACATATTCATTTTTCTAGGCTATTCACCATGGACGAGGCACGTGCTTTATATGTTCTTGATGTCTCTGGTGCCGCCCCAGTATGACATTATTCATTTTTTGTTCAGTATGCTGTTGTAAACACGGCAAACCGCTGTCCTGTCAGCAATGAACACAGGGCTCCTGTGTTTCTCCTATTTAGGAACACAGGTCTCTGTGTTCACTCCATAAGCCCATCCCCCACACCGTTAGAAAGCACCACCGAGGAATACATTTAACTCTTTGATCGCCCCTGGTGTTAACCCCTTCCCTGCCAGTGTCATTATTACAGTATCAGTGCATATTTTTAGCACTGATTACTGTAGTAATGTCACTTGTCACCCCCAAAAGTGTCAAAAATGTCAGTCAGGGGGTCCGATCTGTCCGCCGCAATGTCACAGTACCGCCAAAAATCGCTGATCGCCGGCATTACTAATAAAAAAATAAATAAATAAGACAAATCTTTCCCCTAGTTTGTAGGCACGATAACTTTTGCGCAAACCAATCAATATGCACTTATTGGGATTTTTTTTTTACCAAAAATATGTAGCAGAATACAAATTGGCCTAAAATGATGAAAAAAATTTAATTTTTAATTTTTTTTATTGGGATATTATAAAGCAGAAAGTAAAAAATAGTTTTTTTTTTTTTCAGAATTGTCGCTTTTTTTTGTTTGTTTATAGAGCAAAACGAAAAAAAAAAAAAAAACAATCGCACAGGTGATCAAATACCACCAAAAGAAAGCTCTATTTGTGGGGAAAAAAGGACATAAATAGTATTTGGGTACAGCGTCGCAGGACCGCGCAAATGTCAGCTAAAGTAACGCAGTGCTGAATCGCAAAAAATGGCCTGGTCATGAAGGGGGAAAATCTTCCAGTCCAGAAGTGGTTAAGCTTTGTCTAATAAAGGTTGTTTGTTAACGTTTTAAACAGAAATTGCCTCATGTTGTGCCTACAAAGTCCGATTGGGTTTTGAGAAATGAGGGTCCTCTTTTCTATACATTTTGGATGTGGCGGGGTGGGGGTCCTGGGAGTGGCTGGGTGGGGGGTCCTGGAAGTGGCTGGGTGGGGGGTCCTGTCTATTTAGCCATACATTTAGTTCTATGTGCCAGGGCCGTGTTTACCCAAACGGGGATGCATAGGTGTTCAGGACATCCGCCTGTAGGCGGTCCCATTCACGTCTCCCAATTTGACAATTTTGCGGGTGCGCGGCCTTCAAACGCACGCGTTCTGCATTCAGGGCCGGATGTCACATTGGGAGCTGTGGCTGTGTACCAGCTGCATTCCAAGTGCCATGAATGGGGCCGCCCACATGAGGATGCATAGAACGAACGTGCACCCCCTGGCGGCCCTCTCATGGGTGTACGCTGTAGCATGCCTGTGTGAATGGGGCCTTACAGAAACATTCACTACAGATGAGGCCACACTTTGCCAAGTAAGACCTGTACAGGTATAAATACATTTCAACTTCCACTCACCTTTGTTGTGCTGCCTTTGATGAAATTTTTTATGGTAGAAAGTAAACCGGTGTCGGGTTTGGGCAGCTTGTCTCCCAGAGGCGAACTCTCCTCCTCCTCTTCCTCCTCCGAGTGCTTCCTCTTGGTGCGAGCAGTGCGCCCGGCAGGCCCGTGACTGCTGCGCGGAGACCCCTTCCGCGTCCTGAGCCTCATTTTTTATGAGAGCCACATAAAAGCTGCAAATAGAAGAATACACTAATTATATGTAAGGAACTGAAAACACTGGCCCACTGATACAAAGAAATTATAATATGCAAGGATCTGAAATATTAACATTTTTTATCTTTTTTAGAAAAAAGCTGACCCATAAAAACCCAGATATTATAACACCGAACAATATCTGGAGCCACATAGAATCTGCAAATGGAAAAAAGGATTCACTTCTATGCAAGGAACTGAAATTATATACACACACACACATATATACATACTTGTTTTAGTTTAAGTTTATTTAAAAAATATCCAATTAATATATAAAGGAAAAGAAATTGAAATATTACATTTATTCTTACAGCAAAGCTGATCTATAGAAAAAAACGTTAGACTAATATGTAAGGAACTGAAGTGTGTGTGTGTGTGTGTCTTGTACTGCGTTGTGGGTCTCTGACCATCTCTCGCACCGCGTCCGCAGTCTCTGACCATCTCTCGCACCGCGTCCGCAGTCTCTGACCATCTCTCGCACCGCGTCCGCAGTCTCTGACCATCTCTCGTACCGCGTCCGCAGTCTCTGACCATCTCTCGTACCGCGTCCGCAGTCTCTGACCATCTCTCGCACCGCGTCCGCAGTCTCTGATCATCTCTCGTACCGCTTCCGCAGTCCCTGACCATCTCTCGCACCGCGTCCGCAGTCTCTGACCATCTCTCGCACCGTGTCCGCAGTCTCTGACCATCTCTCGTACCACGTCCGCAGTCTCTGACCATCTCTCGTATCGCGTCCGCAGTCTCTGACCATCTCTCGTACCACGTCCGCAGTCTCTGACCATCTCTCGTATCGCGTCCGCAGTCTCTGACCATCTCTCGTATCGCGTCCGCAGTCTCTGCCCATCTCTCGTATCACGTCCGCAGTCTCTGCCCATCTCTCGTATCACATCCGCAGTCTCTGCCCATCTCTCGTATCACGTCCGCAGTCTCTGCCCATCTCTCGTATCACGTCCGCAGTCTCTGCCCATCTCTCGTATCACGTCCGCAGTCTCTGCCCATCTCTCGTATCACGTCCGCAGTCTCTGCCCATCTCTCGTATCACGTCCGCAGTCTCTGCCCATCTCTCGTATCACGTCCGCAGTCTCTGCCCATCTCTCGTATCACGTCCGCAGTCTCTGCCCATCTCTCGTATCACGTCCGCAGTCTCTGCCCATCTCTCGTATCACGTCCGCAGTCTCTGCCCATCTCTCGTATCACGTCCGCAGTCTCTGCCCATCTCTCGTATCACGTCCGCAGTCTTCGACCATTTCTGGTATCATGTCCGCAGTCGGACCATCTCTTGCATCTTGCCCATAGACTAACTAACCTGCTGTCTCTGACACTGAATATTTACATGTGGCCTTTTGATGTTAGGGGCCCCCTAAAACTATACGATACAAAATCTGATCCATCCTATTACTTATATGTGCAATGCCTCCATTCCAAACAACAGAGACAACCTTGCCCCTTGAAACACTACACTGGACAGTGACCTACCTCTCCTCCAAGAGAGACAGCGGACTGTGAGCCGCCACCAATCCTATGCATGGACTTGTGTCTCTGAATGGTATCACAATGCTGCACATCTCTCCCACAAGCGGATCACACACCACCATAGCAAAGAGCAGCAAAATCAGGAGACGCAGCCGCTCAGCCGTTCCCTATTTTTACACCGGAGTTACAGAACAATGAAGGGAGCGAGCTGCAGCCCGATCCCCGCTCACACGGGTCTGACACGGCACAGCGGTGCTCGGCTTCTTTTGTGATTACCTGTTCTAACCGTACCCAGAAAATACTCCATACTGAGCAGGGGGGGGGGGGGGGGAGCTCTCAGTTGTCAGGAATATTTCTTAGCTACCATAGCAACATGATTTGTCCCGCCCCGCTTTAAACTGATTAGCATGAGCAGCTCCTCACTTCCAGGGATGGCGTACATGAGCATTCACACGACACGCTTCCCATCGCTTTACAAAAACACGATTTGTAAACTCCACAATTAAACATCCACAGAATGAACAGATTTCTTCAATAGAGGCAGCGGATCGCGTTTATACAAAAGACGTCAAAAGGAAAAGTCGCTGCTCATACACAAAGGATTGCAGGAAAGGCGCTCGACTGTCAGTGTAGAGACACGCAGGACGGCTTTCTATACATATTAACCAATTGAAGACCAGGCTTAGTCTGACACTTTGTTTACAAATAAAAATCCAAAATTGTTGCTAGAAAATTACTTTGAATCCCCAAACTTTATATATATTTTTTTTAGCAGAGGCACACAGTATTTGTGCAGTGGTTTTTCAAACAATTTAAAAAACAAAAAATATTTTTTAATGAATTTTAATACATAAAAAAATTATTTGAGATTATATATATATATATATATATATAAATATATATATATATATATATATATATATATATATACACATATATACACACACACACACACACACACACACACACACATTTATTCTCTCTATATACATATATATATATATATACACATATATATATATATATATATATATATATATATATATATATATATATATATATATATATATATATATATATATACACACACACACACACACACACATTTATTCAAAATATATAAATATATATATATATATATATATATATATAAAAAAATATAAAATCTACGTAGATTGACGCTAAAACATTTTTTACAGGTTACCAGTTTAGAGTTACAGAGGAGGTCTGGCGCTAGAATTATTGCTCTCGCTCTAATGTCCGCGGTCATACGGCTCGTGTGGCGCAAACACCGTGTACATATGCATTCACGTTTGCGCACAAGCACGGAGGGACAAGGGTGCTTTAAAACAATTAATTTTTTTCTATTTTATTTATTCTTTTCTATTTTTACACTGGCCTTTTAATTGTTATCACGTTTATTGCTGTCACAAGAAGTGTAAAGATTACTTGGGATAGAAATGAGGAATGACAGGTCCTCTAGGTCCAAAGATCTCCTGCTTTACAAAGAAGAAAAAAAAAAAAAGGTAGTGTTTACATCTGCCTAACAGGAAGTGATGTCATGGATGTCATTTCCGACCTCCTAGACCATAGAGATGGCCAGAGACCTTCTGGTCCCTAGCCAGCTCTGATCACCCGGCGGCACTGCTGGATTGGATACCAGGCTTCTTGATCGCAAGGGAGAAGCCATCAGGACTCCACCATACCGTTTGCAGTGCGTGGGCCTGCTGTGCAAAACCCAAGTCCTGGCTTCTTCTACCCGGGTCGATGACATAGTGGGCCCCTAAAAAGATACCCACCCCTGCTGCGGGGGGGGGGGGGGGGGTTGGGCACGAAGAGACCAATATTGGTAAGTTTATGACCGATACAGATTCTTCCTCCTCTTCATCAAAAAAAAAAAAAAAAAGGGGAATATCGGCCCCCAATAATCAGCCACACCGATAATCAGTCGACCCCTACTAAAATCCATCACTTTCCCAAGTGAAAGCAGCACACACAGTGTAGTAAAACACTGGCTAGGCACACAGTTAACCCTTTGATTACCCCTGTTTAATCCCTTCCCAGCCAGTGTCATTGGTACATTGACCGTGCATATTTGTAGCACTGATTACTGTATTCGTGTCACCAGTTCCCACAAAGTGTCAGTGTGAGATTGTCCACTGCAATATTGCAGTCCCACTAGAAGCTGCTGATTGCCGCCATTACATATATATAAAAAGTTCCATAAAAACATCCCATAGTCTGTAAATGTGATAACGCAGGGCTCAACAAACCCCAAGCACCAGGTCGCATTGGTGACCAGAATTAGCGGCCTAGCGACTAGAACGGCCTGGCACCTGGGCTACGCTATGGCAGGTGTCTAGTCGCCAGACATCCCAAGTTTCCCGCGTGGTGCGGGTGTCCGGGCTGTCTGTGCCAGCTGTGACAGAACGGAGCCGATGATTCCTGTATAGTTTCGGCTCCGTCCTGTCACAGGCGGAGAGATATCAAATGCACTCCGCCTGCGAGGAGACCGAGAGATGCAGGAAGCATTGGCTCTGCATGCTTCCTCCAGCGCCAGCCAGCAGTGCCCACGGCAGTGCGCGACAGACAGCAGTGCGCGACAGACAGCAGTGCCCACAGCAGTGCGCGACAGACAGCAGTGCGCGACCGACAGCAGTACGCGACAGACAGCAGTGCCCACGGCAGTGCGCGACAGACAGCAGTGCCCACGGCAGTGCGCGACAGACAGCAGTGCCCACGGCAGTGCGCGACAGACAGCAGTGCCCACGGCAGTGCGCGACAGACAGCAGTGCCCACCAGACGGCAGTGCGCGACAGACAGCAGTGCGCGACAGACAGCAGTGCCCACAGCAGTGCGCGACAGACAGCAGTACGCGACAGACAGCAGTACGCGACAGACAGCAGTACGCGACAGACAGCAGTACGCGACAGACAGCAGTGCCCACAGCAGTACGCGACAGCCGTAACCAAATATACTCATTGTGAATAATCAGCGCAAAATAAATTAGTGTAAAATTGGTATACAAAATTATAATGAATACTGACTGCCTGCATAAAAAGCACATACCTGGTCAAAACGAATCACAAATTCCGAAAACTAAAAGCAAAAAATATAATATAATATGAATATTCGTGATTGCTGCCATCACTTTTCAAAATAAATTCACCTATAACTTTGCATCAAATAAAAAAATCACATCAAGTGTAGAGCAATCTAATGTGTGCATAGGCCCAATAAAATCATAATTTTTATTATTTTATTGGAACTATGCACAAATAAATTGCGTTACACTTGATGTTTATTTTTTAGTTGCCAGCAGCACCCGCCAGCAGTAAGTAATGTGCTAGGGGTGCAACTATCCCCCAGCACATAACTGTAAATATCCCAGCATGTGCAGCATTTCTGACTCCTACCACCATCACCAATTTAAATCACTGAAGCGGTCCAGGTGGTTGGAGTGTTCCTTTAGCCCCGGTTCACACTTATCCGATGCGGGAAGGCTGCAAATTCGCGCATCGCAAACCCCCCCCCAGCAGTTCACACTGCCATATGCGATACGCTGGGGGTGTCAATGTAATCTTAACGACACCCCCAGTTTGATCGCATATCGCAGTGCGATCTTGCAGTTCGCACAGGATCGGATCGCACAAGTGTGAACCGCTGTGCGATCCGATCCTGATGCGGCTGCAAAAAAGGGTCCTGTGCGTGTTTGCTGCGGGTGCAGTGCGAATTCAGCCATACAAGGTGTATGGCTAAACTCGCACCGCACAGCCGATCGCATGTAATGAAGGAGCAGTGCGCTCCGACATTACATACGATCGCCGCAGCCGCATGAATGTGAACCGGCTCTTAATATCTCTCAGAAGAAGTAAACAAATTACACAGGGGTCAAATGCCCAAATTACAGACGGGTCGAATGCCGGGCAACCTCAACCGGTTCATTAAAAACTAGCCGCCATTGGGCCGTGTGTATGGCAGACGGTCTGACAAAGCCGGCCATTCAGCATGCGTGAAAAAAAACTGGCTCCTAAATTCTTTAGCTGGCTCCCAGATTTCAAGCAAATTTGTCAAGCCCTGCGAGAACGCTTGCGTAAACCAATACACACTTATCGGGATTTTTTTTTTTTACCAAAAACATGTAGCAAAATACAGGTTGGCCTAAATTTATGAAGAAATTGGATTTAATTTTTTTTTTTATTGGATATATTTAATAGCAGAAAGCAAAAAAAAGATTTTTTTTTTCAAAATGGTCGGTCGGTCTTTGCTTATAGCACAAAAAATAAAACATCCCTTGTGAAAGAAATAAGGATGAAAGGTCCTCTTTATGGAGAGATCTGGGGTCAAAGACACCAAATCTCTCCTCAAGCCTTTTAAAAAAAAAAAAAAAAAAAAAAAAAAAAATGGATCTTTTGCTTTAAAAAAAAAAAAGCCAGAGGTGATCAAGTGGAAATACTCTTTGATCACCTGCGTGCTAGCCGGCGGCATGGTCAGATCGTTTCTTGGACAAACCAGCGGAAACATTTGGCCCAAGAGACACCGGAGAGTGCCGGGGGGGGGGTGTGGATGCATTTAGGGGGGCAGGGGTTGTCCCTCCCACTGCTTCTGAAAGTGTTCCAGTGGCTCATGAGCCGCTTAGACCGCTTTCATGAGAAAACCAGCCACCGGCTGCAAAAAAACAATACCAAGGTTATGGTTGATATTATCTTTGTATATACAGTGGATATAAAAAGTCTACACACCCCTGTTAAAATTTCAGGTTTCTGTGATGGAAAAAAAAATTAGACAAAGATAAATAATTTCAGAACTTTTTCCAACTTTAATGTGACCTATAAACTGTACAACTTAGTTAAAAAACAAATCTTTTAGGTGGGGGTGGGGAGTAAAACTAAAATAATGTTTTCGCATAAGTGTGCACACCCTATCATAACTGGGGATCTGTGATCAGAATTAAGCAATCACATTGAAACTCATGTTAAATAGGAGTCAGTACACAGCTGCCATTAAAGTGCCTCTAATTAACCCCAAATAAACTTCAGCTGTTCCAGTAGGTCTTTCCTGACATTTTCTTAGTCGCGTCCTCCATGGTCCGCAGAGAGCTTCCAAAGCATCAGAGTGATATCTTTGATAAAAGAGTATCAGTCAGGAGAAGGGTACAAAAGAACTTCCAAGGCATTAGATATACCATGGAACGCAGTGAAGAGTCTTCATCAGGTGGAGAAAATCTGGCACAAAGGTGACATCACCAAGAACTGGACGTCCCTCCAAAATTGGTGAAAAGACGAGAAGAAAACTGGTCAGGGAGGCTGCCAAGAGGCCTACAGAAACATTACAGGAGCTGCAGGAATACGTGGGAAGTACTGGTTGCACCACTAGTCACAATGCCTATTTAAAAACGCAACAACAGTGACAGTCTCACACCCCAGATGATGTCTGAGTAGACGAAACACATCGGGTCAAGTTCTGTTTGTGCCATTGCGTACCCATGCTGTATACAGATTCATTTGAAAGCGCATTTTATGGACTGAATTGTAGGTGTTCTGAACTTTTAAGCGGAGTTCCGACCTCAAAATCGAAAAAAAAAAAAAAAAAAAAAAAAAAAAAAAAAAATCGATGTTTTGGGCCATCCGCTTGCTGAGTCACCTGAAAAAGAAATGGATGCTCCCGATTATTATTTTTTGGTCACTTACCTTGTTATAGAAGAAAATATACTCACCTTCCTTCCACTTCCTCCCTCTGCGGCCGCGGCCCACGCCGGCACTTCCGGCTTGCAATGACTCCTGGGAGCTGAACGTCATCGCTCCCAGGAGTCAATGCGCCTGCACCGGCCCCGCTCGTCACTTCCGGTGCAGGCGCCTCATTCCCTGCTAAACAGCTTCTGGGCATGCCACTATTCAGTTTACTAGATCACCTTTACTGATGTCCCCTCGTGTTTTAACCGCTTGCCGACCGCCGCAAGTAAATTTACTGCGGCGGTCAGCCCCGGCCAGGCAGAGTGACGTTAATTAACGTCACTAGCCTGGGAGGGTCTGGGGAGCGGGCGCGCTCCCGCGCGGTCACGGACCCCCCCCCCCCCGCGCTTGTGACCGGCGGACCCGATGTCCGCCGGTCACTCAGCGATCGTCGGGGGAGAGGGAGAAAGTCAGGCGGTTTGTGTAAACAAGCTGCCTGTCATTCTCCTCGGTGTAAAGACACTGATCACACGGTTCTACTATGTAGAACCGTTGATCAGTGTCCTTACACCTCAAGCCACAGCCAATCACAGTAAGAATCACGCCCCTAGGGACACACACAGCCCCTCCCTCTCAAATAAAGTTAACCCCTTCACTACCAGTGTATTTTTACAGTAACAGTGCATATGTATAGCACTGATTACTGTAGAAATGTCACTGGTAACCCCAAAAGTGTCAAAAATGTCAGTCAAGGGTCCGATCTGTCCGCCACAATGTCGCAGTACCGCAAAAAAAAAAAAAAAAACCGCAGATCGCCGCCATTACGCGTTAAAAAAAAAAAACAACAAAAATCTTTCCCTTTGTTAGTAAACGCGATAACTTTTGCGCAAACCAATAAAAATACGATTTTTGCGATTTTTTTTTTTACCAAACATATGTAGCATAAAACAAATTGGCCGAAAATGTTAAAAAAATTTTGATTTTTACATTTTTTTTGGCGGAATTTCATATTAAAAAAATGTGAAAAATATTGCTATTTTTGCAAAATTTACGCTCTTTTTTTTGTTTATAGCGCAAAAAGTAAAAATCACACAGGTGATCAAATACCACCAAAAGAAAGCTCTGTTTGTGGGGAAAAAAGGACGTCAAATTCGTTTAGGTACAGCGTCGCACGACCGCGCAATTGTCCGTTAAATTCACGCAGTGCCGAATCGCAAAATACCCCCTGGTCAGGAAGGGGGTAAAATCTTCCGGGGCTTAAGTGGTTAATATTTTTCAATCATTTTGTATATGAAATGTTACACGTTTTAATTATCACAACTGAATTTGTGTATTGATTGTTACATTATGGGTAATCATTTATCATTTATTAGCACTGCACATATTGTTCTAAAAGGAATGGCTTCACCGGAAGAGGATTAACGTTTTGGAATGGACCAGCCAGAGCCCAGACCTGAATCCCATTGAAAATCTGTGGGGTGATCTGAAGAGGGCTGTGCACAGGAGATGCCCTCGCAATCTGACAGATTTGGAGTGTTTGTGAGTGGGCAAATATTGCCAAGTCAAAATGTGCCATGCTGATAAGACTCATACCCAAAAAGACTGAGTGCTGGAATAAAACCAAAAGGTGCTTCAAAGTATTAGTTGAAGGGTGTGCACACTTATACAACCATATTAATTTTAGCTTTTTATTTTTTACTTCCCTCCACCTAAAAGATTTCAGTTTGTTTTTCGACTGAGTTGTACAGTTTATAGGTCACATTAAAGGTGGAAAAAGTTCTGAAATGATTTATCTTTGTCTCATTCTTTTAAAACCACAGAAACCTGACATTTTACCAGGGGTGTGTAGACTTTTTATATCTACTGCATATGTATTGCGGTCAGCAAGTGGATAAGAATCAATACCATAAAAACAAGCATTTTGTTACACAACAAAATGCGCAAAAACATGCCAAAGTCGTTACAAAAAGGGCTACAGGAGCACGTATTTGGAGCAGAGTAGGGCTGAAACAACGAATCGATTAATCGACAACTAATCGATTATGAAAATAGCTGTCAACTATTTTCATTAATCGATCAGCCGATTAGTTGTCCTGCATATAGAAAGCATTATTTGTTTACATAGCAGAAAATACAGTGCAACGCACATACAGCTCAGTACACCGTCCATACATGTATGTAGATGGCAGAGAACCTGTGAATGTGTGAGGAGCAATGCCTCATGGGAAATGTAGTCCTGGGCAAGAGAAGGAACCAAGTGATTCTAAAGGCAGAGGTTTTTTTTTACCTTGCTATAGGGACACTCTGTACAGTACTATACTTTGCTGCTTCCTATAGGGACACTATACAGTACTATACTTTGCTGCTTCCTATAGGGACACTCTATACAGTACTATACTTTGCTGCTTCCTATAGGGACACTCTATACAGTACTATACTTTGCTGCTTCCTATAGGGACACTATACAGTACTATACTTTGCTGCTTCCTATAGGGACACTCTATACAGTACTATACTTTGCTGCTTCCTATAGGGACACTATACAGTACTATACTTTGCTGCTTCCTATAGGGACACTCTATACAGTGCTATACTTTGCTGCTTCCTATAGGGACACTCTATACAGTGCTATACTTTGCTGCTTCCTATAGGGACACACTATACAGTACTATACTTTGCTGCTTCCTATAGTGACACTCTATACAGTGCTATACTTTGCTGCTTCCTATAGGGACACTATACAGTACTATACTTTGCTGCTTCCTATAGGGACACTCTATACAGTACTATACTTTGCTGCTTCCTATAGGGACACTCTATACAGTACTATACTTTGCTGCTTCCTATAGGGACACTCTATACAGTGCTATACTTTGCTGCTTCCTATAGTGACACTATACAGTGCTATACTTTGCTGCTTACTATAGGGACACTCTATACAGTGCTATACTTTGCTGCTTCCTATAGGGACACTCTATACAGTGCTATACTTTGCTGCTTCCTATAGGGACACTCTATACAGTACTATACTTTGCTGCTTCCTGAAAAATCATTACAGAGAGGATAAGTATGACAAGATTGTTGTTAAAAAGAAAAAAATCCAACGTTTACAAGGGCTCTGTGCAGGGAAGATCAGCATCTTAACCCAGAGAAGGTGGAAGCCGATAGACTAGAGGTGATAGACGGCATTACAACTACATTTAAAGTAAAAAAAGTTTACTAGTATTGTACATTTAAAATTATTATATCCATGAGAAAAAAAAAAAAAAAAAAAAAAAAGTCTCAGCTTTTAGTACTACTTAAATATAAAAATGTTATTTCCCCCCCCCCCCCCCTCCATCCTTCATACAGTCTGACTTCCAGTTAAAATATCCTGCATATCCGACTTCTGGGCATATTTTGTTATATACATACACATGATACAAGATATAAATACCTTCACTGTTTCACAGTAGAAATTATAATTATATTACAGTAGCGATATCTGCTGTCTGAGGGCGACGCACTCCTCAACCCTACGAGGGCGACGCACTCCTCAACCCTACGAGGGCAACGCACTCCTCAACCCTACGAGGGCAACGCACTCCTCAACCCTACGAGGGCAACGCACTCCTCAACCCTACGAGGGCAACGCACTCCTCAACCCTACATTATGAGGGCAACGCACTCCTCAACCCTACATTATGAGGGCAACGCACTCCTCAACCCTACATTATGAGGGCAACGCACTCCTCAACCCTACATTATGAGGGCAACGCACTCCTCAACCCTACATTATGAGGGCAACGCACTCCTCAACCCTACATTATGAGGGCAACGCACTCCTCAACCCTACATTATGAGGGCAACGCACTCCTCAACCCTACATTATGAGGGCAACGCACTCCTCAACCCTGCATTATGAGGGCAACGCACTCCTCAACCCTACATTATGAGGGCAACGCACTCCTCGACCCCGCATTATGAGGGTAACACACTCCTCAACCCTACATTATGAGGGCAACACACTCCTCAACCCTACATTATGAGGGCAACACACTCCTCAACCCTACATTATGAGGGCAACACACTCCTCAACCCTACATTATGAGGGCAACACACTCCTCAACCCTACATTATGAGGGCAACACACTCCTCAACCCTACATTATGAGGGCAACGCACTCCTCAACCCTGCATTATGAGGGTAACAAACTCCTCAACCCTGCATTATGAGGGTAACACACTCCTCAACCCTGCATTATGAGGGTAACAAACTCCTCAACCCTGCATTATGAGGGTAACACACTCCTTTGAAAAAGCACAAAACTTTTTTTGGACACAATCATGTTTTTTGGTCCCTTTAGGGCTCATTCAGAGAGATGATCAGTCCCATCCTCTGTACAGAGCCACTGGCAGATTTAATTCAGTGTTGGCACTTTGAAATAAATAAGTTGGTTTTGTGTTGCAGTTTGGGCGCAAAAAGGTTCGCCATTACTGCCCTAGGGTCTGCTTAAAAAAAAATCATATATAATATTTGGGGGTTCCAAGCAATTTTCTAGCAAAAAAAGATGATTTTTACATGTAAGAGCGGAGTCAGAATTGGCTTGGGCTGGAAGTGGTTGAAAAATAGAATTATAAATCACACAAAAAAAAAAAACCTGTCATTTTTGGTTAAGTGCATCCTGAATTTTCGGTACCAAAAACTTCCATTTGATGCACCTCTAGTAGCAAAGAATGTTCCTTATTTAAAAAGGGAAGAGACACAAAAAACGCCATTACTATGTGAAGCCCGTGTGTTTTCTTGGTAGACGAATGATCAATAAATGCAAAAAATAAAAAAACAAATATTCTGTCTCCAATAAAACATTATTCTCCATCGGAGAAAGACGGATAATTTGTAAAGATCTTTGTGGACGTTCAGCCTGCGATCTCTCATTGTATCGTCTGCTGCCACTAATCTGCGGTCGCAGACTTCCTCTTCATGTCCTCCACAGCTCAATAAAACAGATGGGGAAAAAAAAGCCTTATGTAAGGGAGAGCCGTGTTTATCCGCACACAACGCGCTCGCTGTACGCCATCCGCGTCACACATGACAGTATCAGAGAGAGGAGGGGGGGGGGGGGGACAGCTGCCCCCAGAACCGTCCTCCCTCCGTTCTCCTATAGTGAGCGATCCGACTGCTGGAGAGAGGAGAGGATTCCTTCACACACTTTTCCTGGTGAATTAAAAGATAAAAGAGGCCTGATTTATAAAGCAGTGAATGTGACATTCACCAATCATTTACTGCAGGTGAATCAATGTTATTTAACCAGTTTCCAACCGCCCACCGCTTATATACTGCAGCAGGGCGGCCCGGCTGTGCAAAATCATGTACATGTCCGTGATTCTGTGCAGGTGATGTAGGGGGTGCACGTGTCGCTCCCGCTATGATTGGACAGTGGGATCCAATCAGAAGGTCCGGTGGCCGCCGATCGGCGGAATTACAGAACGGCGGTCTGCCTATGTAAGCAAGGCAGACAGCTCTTCTGTCAGGGAGGAAAAGAGAGATCTTGTGCTTCTGCTACGCAGAAACAAAGATCTCTTTTCCTCTAATCCTGCACAGGTGTCAAACTGTCCCTTCAGTGGAACTGCAAGTCCCATGAGGCATTGTAAGGCTGACAGTTCCAAGCATGACTCCCATAGGCAGAGGCATGATGGGGCTTGTAGTTCTGCAACAAGTGGAGGGCCACCAGTTTGACTCCCCTGCGAGTGGTGCATCCACACCCCCCCCAGTTAGAAAGCACTCCCTAGGAGCACACTCATACCCTTGATTGCCCCTGGTGTTAACCCTTTCCCTGCCAGAGTTATTTATACAGTTACCATGCAATTTTTTATTTTTTTTTTTAGCACTGATCACTGTATTGGTGTCACTGGTCCAAAAAATGTGTCACTAAAGGCCCGTACACACGTAGCGATTGTCGGCCGTAAATATTCAGCCGCCGAACGATCGGCCGATTGTCGGCTTGTTAGTATGATGCTTCCAACAGCCGACAGCGACTTTTTGGCCGAACAGAATCTGGTGTGCATGCTATAAAATTTTTGGTTGGCCGTCAACACAACGGCCGATTTTCCGTCAGTCAGTACAGATTTCGGCAGACAAAAATCTGATGAGCAAGACTGGGCATGCTCAGAGAAGAAAAAACACACGGAAAGTTAACCATCACATGACATCACTTCTGAAGTTGGTTTTTGTTGGCCGATAAAATTTGTGTGCAGTCTAGGCACATTCCAACCAACACAACAACACTGGGCAAAAGACGGACGATCGATCAGCCAACAATCGGTGCGTGTGTACGAGGCTTTAGTGTTAGATTTGTCTGCCGCAAAAAAAAAAAAAAAAAAAAAAAAAAAAATCGCTGATCGCCGCCATTACTAGTAAAAACAATAAATGTATCCCATAGTTTGTAGACGATAAAAGTTTTGAGCAAGCCAATCATGATACGCTTTAGGATTTTTTTTTTTTTTAAACAAAAATATGTAGCATAACACAAATTGGCCTAAATTGATGAAAAAAAATTAGATTTTTTTAAAATGTTTTTATTTTTATTATTATTACTATATACGTTCTATAGCAGAAAGAAAAAAATATAGTTTTTTTGTTTTTTTCAAAATTGTGGTCCTTTTTTATTTATAGCACAGAATCTAAAAATAAAAATATCGTCCAGGTGATCAAATACCACCAATAGAAATCTCTATTTGTGGGAAAAAAAAAAAAGATATCAATTTTATTTGGGTACAGCGTCGCACGACTGCCCAATTGTCAGTTAAAGTAACAGTGCTGTAAAGCAAAAAATGGCCTGCTCATTAAGGGGGGGTAAAACCTTCCAATCCTAAAGTGGTTAAATCTGATTTTTTTTAAATATTGAAATCAGATTTTTAATTTTTATCAAATTTATTTTAACCACTTCTGGACCGCCCACCGTGTATTTAAGTCACTACTTTGACGTCAAATAACAGAGTTATGGCAGCAGATGGCTGCGATAACCCTCGTAATTTTCTACACAGTCGGGGGTCCCCTTTGGACGTAAAATTGGTCCCAGCGCCGGATTTGCCGCAGGATCACTTTTAAGGGTGGCGGGAGAGGTGCCCCCCCCCTCTTCCCCCACTTACCGCAGCCGTTCGTAGCGGAAAATGATCCAGTCCCCTGTAGTCCTAGGCAGGAAGTCGAGTGAGGGCAAGCTGGCCTTCCACCTGACTCTATGGCCTTGGAGGACCGGGACGTCATTTCCGCCCAACAGCTTTAAAGGGCCCTTTGTTAGAAAAAAAAAAGACTTTTTTTTATTGCTTTTAAGTGTAGATGTGAGATCTTTAGGACCTCCAGATCTCAAATTAAAGAGGACCTGTCCTGCTTATTTCTATTAGCCCCCGTTCACACTGGGGCGACCTGTCAGGCGGCCTGGTCGCCGTAGGTCGCCTGCCATACAGAAGCTGTGGACCCGTTCTAATAGGAGCGACACAAGTCGCTCCGACTTAGAAAAAGGGTCCGGAGCTTCTTTGGGGCGACCCGGAGCGACCTGCATTGACTTCAATGTTATGAAGTCCGTGCCGGCCGCTCCGAGGTCGCGGTGCGAGCAGCGCGCCGCGACCTGTGTGGTCGCCCGGGGAAGTCGGATCGCCCCAGTGTAAACATTTATTTATTTTTTTTTTTAACAGGGTCAGTTTAAAAAATAAAAATAAAAAATTAAGCGCCCCGTCCCTCCAAGCTCGTGCACAGAAGCAAACGCATACACAAGTCGCGCTCACATATGTCAACGGTTTTCAAACCACATGTGAGGTATCGCCGCGATCGTCAGAGCGAGAGCAATAATTCTATCCCTAGACCTCCTCTGTAACTCTAAGCTGGTAACCTGTAGACATTTTTAAAGCATCGCCTATGGAGATTTTTTAGTACCAATGTTGGTCACCAATCCACAAACGTGCGCAATTTTGAAGCATGACATGTTAGGCATCAATTTACTTGGCGTAATATTATCTTTCACGATACAGGAAAAAATTGGGCTAACCGATCGGTTTTCTTATTTTTTTTACTTCTAAAATGTTCATTTTTTCCAAAACAAAAAAAATCGCGTTTGTAAGACCGCTGCGCAAGTAGGTGAGACAAAGCATTGCAACGATCCCCATTTTATTCTCTAGGGTCTCTGCTTAAAAAAATAAATGAAAGTAATATATATATATATATATATATATATATATATATATATATATATATATATATATATATATATATATATATATATAGGGACTCTTCAACCAGAATCATGGTTGCCTTGTTTAATCTGGAAACTGTCGGGTCCACCAACAGTGAACAGTCCACTTCTTAAGGGACGCCTCACAAATTCGCTTAGGGACCCCAAGGGGACTCTGGTTGTCCCCACTATTTAGTGGTAATTCTGTCAAAATAAGAGGGGGAAGGGAACACCTTTTCTGCTCTGAATGGCTTGTAAATGCCAGAGGGAACTTGCGCCTCCGCTGCAGCTTCATCCTCCATCTTTAAGGTCTTCCGCACATCTACAATCAGTGCGTCTACCAGCGCCTCCTCGTAGGCGTTTGCAGAAGTGGAGGAATCCTCACTATCTGAGGATTCAGGGCACAAGGTCGCAGACCCAGCAGGGTGACCCACGTCCGCAATGGCCAAATCAGATTAAGGATCTGATGGGACAGATGAGGCAGGGGAAGTCGTAGGTGCTTTTTGCCAGCCTGTCGCCCAAAAGCCACCTCCGCCCGGGACACCAAGGACCGTGATCAGTGCATCGATAGATGGATGGGACCTGGACGGCCCCTCAAAGAGGGGATCAGGTGGGGAGATGTGCTCCAAAGACTCCATGAGTCACCAGGGGGACCCCACAAAAAAAAAAGTGTAACACACTGCTAAGGGACAATCCCCACCGCTCTGGCAGCCCACCCAGGAACCAGCCAAAGCACCAATTGATAACAAAAAAAAAAAGTAAAGAGGGAGAGGAGGACTACACCAGACTCGCCACCCCACAGAAACCAGGCACTGCAGCTACCAGGAGAATCTGCACTGTACGAACGGTGATCAGGAAACAAAGATCCAGGAGTAAGCACCAGGGGATTAGAGGCTGTCACTGCCGAAATAACAATCCAGAAGGCTCCACCGTCATGGCCGCTGCCATTTCCAATGGCCGGACTACACAAACATGGCCGACGTGCATTAAGCACACGGGCTACAAGAAAATGGCAGCCCTGCGCTGCATCATGAGGCTCCCAGGGACCCAGGAGGAATCAGAAAATGGGACAGGCAGAAAGGGGGCCCCCTGAAAGGATCCCTCAACAGGTACAGCCCCCCCTCTACAGCCAATCGCCGGCAGCACATCCCTACTCACCCCCCCCCCCCTCGCCAGCACAGCACCCTGCCCCCACCCCAGCCCCATCGTAAGTAAAGGAGGAGGGGGGGGGCGAGATGGACAACAGGAAACACCAGATGCCTTTTTGACCCCATATCCCTCCATAAAGAGGTCCTGTCATCCTTATTTTTATTACAAGGGATGTTTACACTCCTTGTAATAGAAATAAAAGTGATGAAGAAATAAATAAATGAAAAAAAAGGGACAGTGAAAAAATGAATAAATAAATCCATCTATTCCTCCGTGCTCACGCGAAGCAGCGAACACACGTAAGTCATTTGTAAGTTGCACACTCATATGTAAACAGTGTTCACCGCAAATAGAGTGAGCCTGGGTCCACACACATGCAATGCGGGAACCAGTGCAAATCTTAGTGCCGGGTTCCCGCATCGCATCTCCCTGCAAGCGGTTCATATTGCCCTCTGCAAACCACTGCGGGTGTCCATACAAAGTTATTGACACCCCCAGATCGATTCACAGATCCCAGTGCAAACTGTGAATTTAGACAGGAATCAGATCGCACAGGTGTTCACACCCATGTGATCCGATCACAGTGCAGGGAAAAAACAAGTATCGTGCAGCATTTTCCTGTGAATAGGATGCGAGTTCAGGCATACAATCTGTATGGCTGAATTCGCATCGCACTGACATCACGTGATCTGCACAGCAAGGCGCTGCGAATCGCATGCGATGTCTGACATCGCAATAGTGTGAACCCAGCCTAAGAGCAATAATTCTAACACTAAACCTCCTCTAACTCTGAACAGGTGATCTGCAAAATGTTTTAAAGTGTCACCTATGACGATTTTTTTTTTTAAGTATCTTAGTTTGTCGCCATTTTAAGCAATTTTAACCGCTTTACCACCGGAGGATTTTGCTGTCTTACGTCTGGGCCACTTTTTGCGATTCGGCATTGTACGACTTTAACTGACAATTGCGCGGTCGTGCGACGCTGTACCCAAACGAAATTTACGTCCTTTTTTTCCCACAAACAGAGCTTTCTTTTGGTGGTATTTGATCACCTGTGCGATTTTTACTTTTTTGCGCTATAAACAAAAAAAAGAGCGTAAATTTTGAAAAAATAACGGAATTTTTGTAAAATCTTACCTGTAAAATTCCTTTCTCTGAGTCCTCCGACAGTCGCCGCCTCTTCATATTCGTCACATATGGGGTATTAGACTTTGCTCCGAAGGAGTAGCTAGGCAACAGAATATGTTAACAATAAAGCTTTAACATATCCCACCCTCAAGGGGTGGTCCCCTCAGTCAATACCCTCCTACTTCCTGCAACCATATCTCAGTTTTAGTGGAATAGCAGTAGAGTATACATTCAAACCCCAAAAGAGGGGCGGGGGCGGCGACTGTCGGAGGACTCAGAGAAAGGAATTTTACAGGTAAGATTTTACAAAAATTCCGTTTTCTCTTACGTCCTCCGACAGTCGCCGCCTCTTCATATTCGTCACATATGGGGACGTCCCAAAGCAGTGCAAACATGAGGGGTGGGAAACGCATCCGCGCCGAAAGGCAACGCAGTCTCCACATCAAAGAAAGGAACCTTACCAAAGGAAGGAAACCAGCTGGGCAACAGCAAAAATAAGTGCTCAACAGGAGCAACAACCCAGGAAAAGACAAAAAAACCAGGGGATACAAAAAAACTATCCCAACAGCCAGGAGTCCCCAACAAGGGACCCTATGGAACAGCCGCACTAAGAACCTTGCGGCCAAAGGAAGCATCCGCCGATGCCTGAACATCTACTTTGTAGAATTTTGTGAAAGTGTGTACGGTCGACCAAGTCGCCGCCTTACACACCTGGGCTACAGAAGCCCCATGACGGCAGGCCCAAGACGTACTCAGTGATCTAGTAGAGTGCGCCTTCACAGGCACAGGGGGAACCTTCCCCTGCAAGGCATAGGCCTGTTCAATGGTCTGCCTGATCCATTTGGCAATGGTAGAGGCGGAAGCCGCCATGCCCTTCCGAGGACCCTCTGGAAGAACAAACAAGGAGTCAGTCTTACGAAAAGACTCAGTCGATTTAAGGTAAACCCTTATCGCCCGAACAACATCCAGAGAGTGCAATCTCACCTCCTTCGGATGTTTAGGCTTCGTGCACAACGAAGGCAAAACAATATCCTCGTTAAGATGGAATTCCGAAGCTCGTTTCGGTAGAAAAGAAGGATTAGGTCGCAAGACCACCTTATCCAAATGAACAACCAGGTACGGAGACTTGCAGGACAAAGCCGCCAGTTCCGACACTCTGCGAGCCGAAGTGATCGCCACCAAAAAGGCGACCTTTTTGGACAACATAGACAACGAGATCTCCCTGATCTGTTCAAAAGGAGCACGTTGTAACACAGATAGAACTAGATTCAAGTCCCAAGGGGGCAAAGGATCCCTCCTAGGAGGAACCAGATGCCGCACACCCTGAATAAAAGTGCCAACCAAGGAGTTGGAAGCCACGGGACGTTGAAACAGAACGGCCAGCGCCGACACCTGACCCTTAATCGTAGCCAGCGCCAAACGCTGATCGACACCCGTCTGAAGGAAAGACAGCACACGGGAAACCGAGTACGTGCGGGGTGAAAACCCCCTGGACTCACACCAGGCAAAATAGGCCTTCCAAGTACGGTAATAAACCTTCCCCGAGGAAGATTTCCTCGCGTTGATCAAAGTATGAACGACCTCTGGAGAGAGACCCTTCTCCTTCAGGACCTCGGTCTCAACAGCCAGGCCGTCAAAGCCAGCGACTGTAAAGCAGGATGGTAAATCGGTCCTTGAGACAGTAGATCGTCTCGAAGAGGCAGACGCCAAGGAGCGTCGACCGCCAGATTCACGAGGTCTGCGTACCAGGACCGGCGAGGCCAGTCCGGTGCCACAAGAATCACCGTGTTGCGTTCCGAGTGCAACCTGCGAAGGAACCTGGACAGCAACTGAATCGGTGGAAACGCGTACATCAGCCTGTACTGATGCCACGGGGCCACTAACGCGTCCGACGCGTCTGCCCGAGGGTCGCGCGTCCTTGCCACGAACCTCTTCACCTTGTAGTTGAGGCGAGACGCGAACAGGTCCACATCTGGAAGACCCCACTTCGCGCACAACATCTGGAAGACAGCCGGGTGGAGAGACCATTCCCCCTGATCCAGGGTCTGGCGACTCAGATAGTCCGCCTGCCAGTTCTCCACTCCCGGAATGTGAACCGCCGTTATCGCCGGGACATGAGTCTCGGCCCAAGACAGAATGTCGGCCACTTCTCGAGCCGCTCGGGCACTCCTGGTGCCCCCTTGGTGGTTGATGTAGGCCACCGCCGTGGCATTGTCCGTCTGCACCCGAACCGGGCAGCCCTGCAGCCGGTCCGTCCAGCGATGAAGACAGAGCCTTATCGCACGCAATTCCAGAATGTTGATCGGAAGGGAAGACTCCCCCTCCGACCAGGTCCCCTGGGCGGACAGAACACCCAGAACACCACCCCAGCCCGACAGGCTGGCATCCGTGGTGATTATCGTCCACGAGATCGGACGAAACGACTTGCCCCCGGACACCAACGGGGACTGGAGCCACCACAGAAGGTTTTCCCTGGTGCGATGACTCAACGAGATCTGAAGATCCAGAGATTGAGGTCGCCCGTCCCACCTGGACAGGATCTCCGCTTGGAGACCCCGCGTGTGAAACTGCGCGAAAGGAATCGCCTCGAAGGCCGAGACCATCAATCCCAGACATCTCATACCCGTCCGCAGAGACGAGTGTGGAACGTCCCTGAGGGACCTGACTTCCTCCTGAAGAGTCCTGAGTTTGTCTTCCGGCAGGAAGACCTTCGCCTGCACCGAGTCCAGTATCATTCCCAGATAGGGGAGACGAACCGACGGACTCAGTGTCGACTTTGGAACATTTATCGTCCAACCGAACTCCTGCAGAGTTTGCATTGTGACAGACAGGTCCTTCTCCAGACCCTGTCTGGTCGCAGACCGAACCAGAATGTCGTCCAGATACCCCAGGACAGAAATGCCCTGGGCTCTCAATAATGCCAGAACCGGTGCAAGCACCTTGGTGAAGACCCGCGGAGCCGAGGCGAGCCCAAAGGGCAACGCCACAAACTGGTAGTGATCCTCCGCAATGGCAAATCGAAGGTACTTCTGATGACCCTCGAATATGGGGATGTGAAGGTACGCATCCTTCAAATCGATGGAGGCCATGAATTCCCCCGGAACCAGGGCAGCCACCACCGAGCGCAGGGATTCCATGCGGAACTTGCGAACTCGCACAGAGCGGTTCAGAGCTTTCAAGTCCAGAATCGGACGAACCTTGCCCTCCTTCCTGGGCACGGTGAACAGATTGGAATAAAACCCCCGAAATCTGTCCCGATGAGGCACCGGAACCACCACTCCCTGAGCCCTCAGGTCCCGCACCGCCAGGTGCAGATCCCGCAGGCGCTCTGGAGACAGTTGAAGATTTGAGGGAAAAAATCTGCTCTCCGGCCGAGAGAGAAACTCGATCTTGTAACCAGATCGAACGATTTCCAGAACCCATCTGTCCCTCACACGGGCCAACCAGGGCTGAAGAAAACCGAGCAAGCGTCCCCCCACCCCAAAACTGGGTGAGGGCGCCCCTTCAGGCCGAACTGTTATGGGCCGCAGGTCCGGATTGACCGGACTTCTGTTTCCCAGACCAGGGCTTCTTCTGAGAGCCTTGGCCCTTGAACGGTTTGCCCTTGTAGTGCGGCCGAAAGGCACGAAAGGACCCCTGAGGGGGCCGAAAATGAGCATGCTTCTTCCCAGAAGCCCCCTTAGCCTTGGGGAAATGGGGCAAGAGAGTGCTCTTACCCCCGGTAATCCCCTTAATCAACACATCCAAGGACTCCCCAAAAAGGCGAGACCCATCATAAGGCAGATTGGCTAAGGTTTTACGTGAAGATTGGTCCACCGACCAACATTTCAACCAAACCAGGCGGCGAGACAACACCGCCACGCTGTGCACACGCGCGGCCAACGGAATCAGGTCCAGGTCCGCATCACACAGATACATGACACCCTGGTGGATCTGATCCACCATATCCAGGGTCGCCGCCGAGGCCGAATCGGCCACTAGGACGCGCCTAAGCATCTGCGTCCAACTTGCGATCGCCTGGGCCGCCATGAGAGAAGCAAACAGAGCCTTAAGCATAGAACCCGTAACAGAATAAGTATGACGGGCAAGAGACTCCAGTCTCCTATCCGTGGCATCACGGAAAACAGGGGATCCCTCTGCAGGGATCGCAGTGGCTTTGTTCAAAACCGCAATAGCATGATCCACTGGCGGAGGCACACACCACCGTTCATCAGTGGCAGGCGAGAAAGGATAACGCAGCTTAAATTTACTTGGTACCGCAAAAGGCTTGCGCAAATCGCGCCATTGGTCCTTAACAGCGCGCTGAAAATCAGCATTGCAGGGAAAAACCTGCGGCGTCCTGCGTTTTCTCTGCGTCCCATAAGCCGCCAAGGCAGCTGGGGGACACACCTCGTCCTGCAAACGTAGCGTCTGCTTAATGGAAGCAATCAACTCATCCATGATTGCAAGCTCTTCAGGCGAGCCAGGGGGAGAATTATCAACCCCCTCAACTTCAGCCTCTACCTCAGACCCCACTAGATCAAGAGAGGAGCGGGACCCCGATAGGGGGGTCCCCGCCAGAACAGCCCCATCACCTTCACCCTCAGAATCAGAGGACAGAGCAACTCTGGGCCGTTTAGTAGATTGAGCAGCCACCAGCATTTGCACCTGTGCAGCAAGGCCAGCCACAATAGTGGCTAAATCCCCCCCTGGGGGGGAAACAGCGGTCCCCTGGCTTTCCACCAATACTGTGGGAAACTTGCCCTCCTGAGAATCCATTGCCCCTGTATGCCAGACAACCAAGGGTTAACTGCCCCCTTACAGCAAGCGCGGCAAGCGCAGCCCACCGCACCACACTCAGGCACAATGAGACCCCCACAGGGAATATACAGACTGAATACAGGCAATGGAACACAGGAATAGAAGGATAAAACCTGAGGAGACTCCGCTGCTGCTGCTGCCTCGATCGGTGCTTCCAGGAGAGAGGAAGTGATGCTGCCAGGGCGCTCTATGTAAGCCTATGGAGGCTACAAGAAAATGGCCGCCGTGCATGTAAACCATGCGGCCGGAGCGGGCGCCGGTAAAATGGCGTCGTTTGGCGCCGAAATCGCCGCTCCACAGTGCATAAAATCACACACAATATTATCCCATTATATGGATACATGTTAGATCGCCGCAGCGATCGCTGTATATGCCCCAACATGCCATTAAAAACATGCCCCACAGCACACAGCTCCTCACACTGCCCAGCCTGACATACTCAGTGTCATACAGCTCCCCCCCCCCCCTTGCAGCCCACAGCATGCAGCCGAGAGATAGGGAGACAAGCAGTGTGATTAAAGGCAGGTTACACAGTCCCAGACTGAGACCCCCCCCAGACAGACAGGTCCCCACATAGATACACTTACCTCACATGGCGTGGGGAACCCGCACAGGCGAACAAGCCGCTGCACATGAGGCAGGGAGAGTCGCAATTCAAGACGCACACAATGGCGGTTCAGAAACCGCACAGCGTCCGGTGAGGTAGCCACCTCACCAATCATCCCTGCACCGAACAGGGATGGGTCGTTCACTGTGCCAGGAGCGTTACCTGGCTGAACGCTCGATGGCAGACTGGGAAGCCACTGACCCACGACCTGCGACCAGGGGGATCAGCCCGAGACCCAGTCCGCATGATCCTCTTCGTCCGAAGAACTAACTAATGCTGACAAAAATAACAGCTAAGTAAAGGTAGAGAGAAAACTCAAACAAAATATCAAAAAGAAGAAAGAGTCTGGGACAGAAAGTCCCAGCACAGAGAGAGCCAGCCACTCCTGACAAGCTAGACATTAAAACTGAGATATGGTTGCAGGAAGTAGGAGGGTATTGACTGAGGGGACCACCCCTTGAGGGTGGGATATGTTAAAGCTTTATTGTTAACATATTCTGTTGCCTAGCTACTCCTTCGGAGCAAAGTCTAATACCCCATATGTGACGAATATGAAGAGGCGGCGACTGTCGGAGGACGTAAGAGAAAACAATATTTTTCACTTTTATATGAAATTCCCCCCAAAAATGTAAAAATCAAAACTTTTTAAATTTTTTGGCCAATTTGTTTTCTGCTACCTATGTTTGGTAAAAAAAAAAAAAAAAAAAATCACAATAAGCGTATTTTGATTGGTTCGTGCAAAAGTTATTGCGTTTACTAACAAAGGGAAAGATTTCTGTCATTTTTGGTGTTTTTTTTTTTAACGAGTAATGGCGGCGATCTGCGTTTTTTTTTTTGCGGGACTGCGACATTGCAGCGGACAGATCGGACCCTTGACTGACATTTTTGACACTTTTGGGGGGACCAGTGACATTACTACAGTAATCAGTGCTATAAATATGCACTGTCACTGTAAAATTACACTGGCAGGGAAGGGGTTAACTTTAATGGAGAGGGAGGGGTTAATATATGCCTGCTGCTTACTGACGTGTGTGGGGGGAGGTGACTGAGTGACACAGGGACAGATCGCATGT
This sequence comes from Pelophylax lessonae, assembly GCF_965119305.1. Lineage (NCBI taxonomy): Eukaryota > Metazoa > Chordata > Amphibia > Anura > Ranidae > Pelophylax > Pelophylax lessonae. The sequence goes on along the minus strand of NC_138771.1, from coordinate 12,230,740 downwards.
TCAGCTATGCTGAATCCTGTAATCTGTCCCAGTCTGTCACATAGGAGATCTGCCCGCTCTGTTTACACAAGCGGGCGGATCTCCACACTCGATTCCCCGACAATCGGGGAAGAGCAGCAGCGATCACCGCCGCTCCTCCCCTGGCCCGACTCCCGCTTTGACTGAAAACAGCGGGAGCGAACCTCCGGCGGCGCGCGTGCGCCGCCCACAAGGGGAGGAGTCCAGCGACGTAGGTCTACGTCGCTGGACGATAACGAGCCACATTGCTGCAGTAGCAGCAATGTGAGCGGTCGTAAAGTTGTTAAAGCCTGATAGGTTTGGCATTTACTCAGCGTAACATCTTTCATATTTTACAAAAAAAATTGGGCTAGAGGTTGGGTTTGTTTTGGTTCATTGAAGTGTATTTTTCCTCAAAAAAATCCCCTTTAAAAAAAAAAAAAACCGCTGCGCAAAAACCGTGTGACATTAAAAATTGAAAGGACCGCCATTTTATTCCCTAGGGTCTCTGCTATAAAATATATATAAATGTTTGAGGGTTATAAGTAATTTTCTAGCAACAAATACTGATATTTAAACTTGTAAGCTAAAAGTGCCAGGAAAAAGCCTGGTCTTCAAGTGGTTGTTGTAAGCCCCCATTCACACTGGGGCGACGCTACTTCGCACCGCGACCTCCGAGGTCGCGGTGCGAGCAGCGCGCCGCGACCTCGGAGCGGCCGCCACGGACTTCGTAACATTGAAGTCTATGGCGGTCGCCTCCTGGTCGCCCCAAAGAAGCTCCGGACCCTTTTTCTAGGTCGGAGCGACTTGTGTCGCTCCTATCAGAACGGGTCCGCAGCTTCCCTATGGGAGGCGACCTGCGGCGACCTGTGAGGCGACCAGGTCGCCTCACAGGTCGCCCCAGTGTGAACGGGGGCTAAACGCACTTTTTTGACATTTACCTATAGGTGATATAAATATCTCCTAAACTTGCACCGTTTAGGAGATATACATTGCATGCAGCCAATGACGTCATCGGCGCATGCGCTCTGAACGGCCACCCGTGCCATTCCTTCAGAGCCCTGTGCTGTGAGTGATGTAATCGCGCCTCCAGCCAATCAGATGGCCGGAGGACGCAATCCAGGAAGCAGGACGGTCGAACATGTCGTCCGTCCTGTCGGCACTGCGGAGGCTTCGTTTTTATGTAAGTACTTCACAAAGAGCTAGTATGCGATGCATACTAGCTCATTATGCCTTTGTCTTTATAGGTGTGTTTTTTTCACAGGGTTTACTTCCTCTTTAACCACTTAAGCCCCGGAAGATTTTACCCCCATTCCGACCAGGGGGGTTTTTGCGATTCGGCACTGCGTGACTTTAATGGACAATTGCGCGGTTGTGCGACGCTGTACCTAAACTAATTTGGCGTCCTTTTTTCCCCACAAACAGAGTTTTCTTCTGGTGGTATTTGATCACCTGTGCGATTTTTACTTTTTGCGCTATAAACAAAAAAAGAGCGACAATTGTGCAAAAATAACAATATTTTTCAAATTTTTTTTATATGAAATTCCCCCCCAAAAAATGTAAAAATCAAAATTTTTTTTTAAATTTTAGGCCAATTTGTTTTATGCTACATATGTTTGGAAAAAAAAAAAAAAAAAAAAATCGCAAAAAGCGTATTTTGATTGGTTTGCGCAAAAGCTATTGCGTTTACTAACAAAGGGAAAGATTTTTGTCATTTTTGGCGTTTTGTTTATCGCGTAATGGCGGCGATCTGTGATTTTTTTTGCGGTACAGCGACATTGCGGCGGACAGATCGGACCCTTGACTGACACTTTTGGGGGGACCAGTGACATTACTACAGTAATCAGTGCTAAAAATATGCTCTGTTACTGTAATAATGACACTGGCAGGGAAGAGGTTAACTTTATTGGAGAGGGAGGGGTTAAGTGTGTCCCTAGGGGCGTGTTTCTAACTGTGATGGGACATGGCTACTGGTGTAAGAACAGAGATCAACGGTCCTACAAAGTAGAACCGTGTGATCTCCATTCCTACACAGGGGAGAATGACAGGTGGCTTTGTTTACATCAGCCGCCTGCCTTTCTCCCTTCATGGCGGCCGATCGCGAGTGACCGGCGGACATCGGGTCCGCCGGTCAAACGCACGGACTTCCCTGCGAACGAGTCGGGGCGGGCGCGCTCTCGCCCGCTATTGGCTCACATGAAAGTGACAGACGAGTGACGTACCGGTACGTCACTTTGCCTGGCCAGGGGCTGACCGCCGCAGTATATGTACTTGCGGCGGTCGGCAACAGGTTAAAGGAATTGTAATGGCAGAAGATGCATTCTATGCATTAAGATAAAAAGCCTTCTGTGTATAGCAGCCCCCCCCTCTCATACTTACCGGAGTCCCATCTCTATCCAACGATGTTCACGAGTCCCTCGGCTGTCCTGGGACTCTCCCTCTGGATTGGCTGAGATACAGCCGTGGTGCCATTGGCTCCAGCAGCTGTCAAGGTCAGTGGGCCAAACAGGAGAGAGAGAGGGGCGGGGCCTAACGTCAGCTCCGTGTCTGAATGGACACATGGAGCAGCAGCTCAGCTCGGGTGCCCCCATAGTGAGCTGCTTGCTGTGGGGGCACTGAACAGGAGGGAGGGGCCAGGAGCAGCAAGGAGGGACCGAGAAGAGGGAGGATTGGGGCTGCTCTGTGCAAAACCAACGCACAGAGGAAGAAAACATGTTTCTTATTTTAAAACAGAAAAAAAAAAAAAAAAAAGAGAGAGACTTTATAATGACTTTAATTGAAGAAGCTGAAGTTGGAAGCTGATTGGTTACTTTGCACAGCTGCACCAGATTCCGAGTGCCCCAGTTTTGGTAAATCTCCCCCATTGCCAATCTCAGGTCCACAACATCTGCAGAGCAATCCAGCAGCTTGCAGAGCCTCGGCGGGAAATGTTCTCATCATTTCCAAATACATAACCAGAGGGGAAATTTCTGGAACACGTCTCCTGCCATGAGCCCGCCCTCTTCTCAAGTTTATATACAATGGGACTCACCCACACACCAATACACAGTCCCTGCACCGTATGGATTACCAGGATCATACAAAGCACCATTCACTGCACACTCCCCACCTAGACCCATGTACAGAGGAGGGGGAGGGGAGGGGGTACCCGGATCATTGTAATCATACAACCTGAAAACAAAAATCTCTTCTATAAATGCAGCTTTACCAGTCCAGAGATGTGGTGGCTGCAATCGTTTCTTCAGACCCCCCCCCCCCCTTATTTCCACCTAGTGATCCTACAAATAACACTCACTGTATTGTTTTTATGGTGGCACCGATGCCGGATTTATTGTCATCGACTACCGATGCTTTCAGTCAAGTATTCACCGATATCAATACTTTTCAGTGAGATTTGCGTCAATGCAAAAAATAAAAATTGGTGCAAGTCGCCCACGTTTTGAACAGGAATGCGGTGCAATTCCTGACCAAATCACATGCGATGTCCCACACCGTGTGTGTGCCTCAAGTGATTGAAGCGCCATCTAGTGGGCATTTAAAAAAAGGAATGTTAGAGATCACAGTACATAATATGGCCACATGCAAAGTAATCTACATAGGTGTCCCAGTCCACCAATGATAGAAAATCACAGCCACTGGAGAAGATCCGGGACCCTGTGGGTATATAAAGCCGAGGTGACTTCCGCTTAGGGGCCGACTACCTCTACATCTCCTCCAGCTGCCCTGATTTCCTATTATCAGCAGACCGGGACACCTATGTAGATTTATTTTGCATGTTGCCGGCTTTGTACTCTGAGTGCCAACATCTTATTTATGTGATGGCGCTTCAATCCCCATCTATTACACACACTATATATATATATACACAGTGGGTACGGAAAGTATTCAGACCCCCTTAAATTTTTCACTCTTTGTTATATTGCAGCCATTTGCTAAAATCATTTAAGTTCATTCTTCTTCCTCATGAATGTACACATAGCACCCCATACTGACAGAAAAACACAGAATTGTTGACATTGTTGCAGATTTATTAAAAAAGAAAAACTGAAATATCACATGGTCCTAAGTATTCAGACCCTTTGCTCAGTATTTAGTAGAAGCCCCCTTTTGATCTAATACAGCCAGGAGTCTTTTTGGGAAAGATGCAACAAGTCTTTCACACCTGGATTTGGGGATCCTCTGCCATTCCTCCTTGCAGATCCTCTCCAGTTCTGTCAGGTTGGATGGTAAACGTTGGTGGACAGCCATTTTTAGGTCTCTCCAGAGATGCTCAATTGGGTTTAAGTCAGGGCTCTGGCTGGGCCATTCAAGAACAGTCACGGAGTTGTTGTGAAGCCACTCCTTCGTTATTTTAGCTGTGTGCTTAGGGTCATTGTCTTGTTGGAAGGTAAACCTTCGGCCCAGTCTGAGGTCCAGAGCACTCTGGAGAAGGTTTTTGTCCAGGATATCCCTGTACTTGGCCGCATTCATCTTTCCCTCGATTGCAACCAGTCGTCCTGTCCCTGCAGCTGAAAACACCCCCACAGCATGATGCTGCCACCACCATGCTTCACTGTTGGGACTGTATTGGACAGGTGATGAGCAGTGCCTGGTTTTCTCCACACATACCGCTTAGAATTAAGGCCAAAAAGTTCTATTTTGGTCTCATCAGACCAGAGAATCTTATTTCTCACCATCTTGGAGTCCTTCAGGTGGCCACTCTGCCATAAAGCCCCAACTGGTGGAGGGCTGCAGTGATGGTTGACTTTCTACAACTTTCTCCCATCTCCTGACTGCATCTCTGGAGCTCAGCCACAGTGATCTTTGGGTTCTTCTTTACCTCTCTCACCAAGGCTCTTCTCCCCAGATAGCTCAGTTTGGCCGGACGGCCAGCTCTAGGAAGGGTTCTGGTCGTCCCAAACGTCTTCCATTTGAGGATTATGGAGGCCACTGTGCTCTTAGGAACCTTAAGTGCAGCAGAAATCTTTTTGTAACCTTGGCCAGATCTGTGCCTTGCCACAATTCTGTCTCTGAGCTCTTCAGGCAGTTCCTTTGACCTCATGATTCTCATTTGCTCTGACATGCATTGTGATCTGGAAGGTTTTATATAGACAGGTGTGTGGCTTTCCTAATCAAGTCCAATCAGTATAATCAAACACAGCTGGACTCAAATGAAGGTGTAGAACCATCTCAAGGATGATCAGAAGAAATGGAAAGCACCTGAGTTAAATATATGAGTGTCACAGCAAAGGGTCTGAATACTTAGGACCATGTGATATTTCAGTTTTTCTTTTTAAATAAATCTGCAACAATGTCAACAATTCTGTGTTTTTCTGTCAGTATGGGGTGCTATGTGTACATTCATGAGGAAGAAGAATGAACTTAAATGATTTTAGCAAATGGCTGCAATATAACAAAGAGTGAAAAATTTAAGGGGGTCTGAATACTTTTCGTACCCACTGTATACATATATACACACATATACACACACACACATATATATATATATATATATACACATACATAAACATACATACATACACTAGTGATCGATATTTTTTTTTTACTTGACAGGTACATTTGTGGAGGGATCTGGGGATCTAAAAGAACCCAAACCCCTCCTCTGCACTTAAAAGCATTCAAAACACCAAGTTTGGCTGTTTTGAATGCTGTGATTTTTTTTAAATCTGGCACCAGACAGTACCCGGAAGTGATGTCACTCATGACATCACTTCCAGGTTTTTAGCTTGCCGAATATGGCTTTGATCGGGGCTTTGGCGGCTGTTTACACACACACACATATATATATATGTCACACACACACACACACACACACACACACACACACACACAGCAGCAGTGGGGGAAATTGCATGCAATTTAGACAGGTACTGCAGGGCATTCCTGTTCAAATTGCATGCAATTCTTTGCAATGCGATTCACACCTATTCCCTTTGTAGTGATGCATATAGCACCACAAATGTCAGTTTCAGGTAATGGAAGCACTGCTGCCATTCACAGAACAGTTTAACCACTTACTGCCCGCCCACCGCCAAATGACAGCGTAGCGGTGTAGCTATTATCCTGGGACGCCGTCATATGACGGCGCACCAGAACAGCCTCTCTCGTGCGCCCCCGGGGGCGAGCGGCGCGACGATCGTGACCGCGCCGTGTTGCTAGGACACGGCGCGACCCCGATCACGGTAAAGAGTCAATGACATGACTCCTTACCCATGTGATCGGCTGTGTCCAATCACAGCCGGTCACATGTAAATGAGGAAGTGCCGTTATTCGGCTTTCCTCGGCTCACACTGTCAGAGGCTCCTCCTCATAGGGGACACAGGGAAATGTAATCAGGGCACTGATCAGTGCCCTGATTACACAAGAGTGAAATAAAGTGCCATAACTGCCCACCATCAGTGCCTGCTCACTAGGCACTGATGGGCACTGACTGGCAGCACTAGGGGCACTGATGTGTGGCTGCCCATCAGTGCCACCCGTCAGTGCCGCCTCTCAGTGCGGCATATTAGTACCTCCTCCTCAGTGCCACCTCATCAGTGAAGCCCATCAGTGCTCATTAGTGTGGCATATTAGTACCTCCTCATCAGTGCAGGAGAACATTTTATTTATTTTCGAAATTTACTCACAGAAAATAAAAACTTTTTTTTTTTTCAAAATTTTCTGTCTTTTTTTTTTCTAAGAAATAAAAAACCCAGAGGTGATTAAAATACCACCCTGTTAATGCTGCTTTTTCCCTCTCTGTGCCGGTTGATCCGAAGCCGTGCCTCCTTGACATGGTGGAGGACTACTCGCCTGATGTCAACGTGCGTTTGGCGTTCTCGAGGTCCTTTTTTAAGGCCCGGAAGCTTATTTTGCAGCACTGGACGTCCCCGTCCCCTCCCTCGCTGGAGATGTGGGTGAAGGCAATGGGCGTTACCCTACGGTATGAACGCCTAATTTATCAACCCAGAGGTGTCCCGCTAAGATATGAAAAAATATGGGCTGGATGGCTGGCGCAGCCAGGCCTGGCACCTGCTGATCTTATCATGGATCGCTTACTCCAATAGCTCCCTGTATGTTCTGTCTGCAGGTTATGGAGCAGATCTTTGATGTGTGCTCGTGTTACCATGCTTGGGTGTGTAGATGTCCTTACTTTACTGGGAATGCACTTTCTTGAAGATGCCATGTGTTTGTTGGTTTATGCCTATACTCTCTTTGTAAGGGAGTCTTGTTGAATTGAAGCCTGTGAACTTTCAATTGTGTTCAATAAACTTTGTTTTTGATTTAAAAAAAAAAAAAAAAAATACCACCAAAAGAAAGCTCTATTTGTGTGAAGAAAAAATGATAAAAATGTCATATGGGTACAGTGTAGCATGACCGCGCAATTGTCATTCACAGTGTGACAGCGCTGAAAGCTGAAAATTGGCCTGGGCAGGAAGGGGGTGAAAGTGCCCGGTAGGCAAGTGGTTAAATATGTATTGCAATATGTGCCCCTTGTTTTCACTGCAAAGTTTGCTAGAAAAGATATATTGCAGTGTGCAGAGGGTTTATCCAGAATTTGTAGGGTTATATGTGGTCACACCCCTTTAGCACCTGATAGTTACTGGGAGTAGAGCACAGGTATATCTTGTTTTTGACCACAGAGGGGCGCTCACTTGGCACTGCCGTCATTCACAGAACATTTTGAATCTTTTTTAATGAATACAAGGTGTTCTTGGATTGAATGAGGTAGAAGTGCGGGGGGACACCACAATCCCCACCTCGTCCAATCAGAAAGCTCCTTGAATTAACTGAAACTACAAGGCTTCCTTTGAGCGGAGGCAGCGCAGTGCGGTATGACATCCTTGCGGTTGGTGTGCAAAAAAGGTGGCTGCCCGGCGCAGGACCCAGAAGAGCGTAAAGAAATTACACCGCATTTCTGAGCTTCCAGGAGGCAGAGACCTGAGGTCACATACAGCACAGAGCTGAGTGTAATCTGAGACCCGAGTGGAGAGAAGGGGCACATTATCCTCTACACCCTTGATGCCCAACCTGCGGCCCTTTTCTAGAGGAAACATTGATTAGGGGGATAGCACTAATCCCTTCAAGATTCATGTAACATGTTCACAGTTTCCTATTGCCTTCTGCAGCATCTCCCCAGCCAGCAACGTATCCTGTCCTCACTCTCTGACCCTCATTTCCTCTATTAGGTCTGCAGTCTCTGACACTCCTCTCCAGCATTACATATACTGAACAATATGTGCGGCCCTTTGGTGATGTCAGGGGCCACATTTGAGAGCCCTTTTAGCTGATGAGTTGACCCGTAGAAAAGCATGCACATTCAAGACTGTCAATCACGTGCCACGCCCCCAGCTAGCCCCGGGGGGGGGGGGGGGCAGCCTGCTACGCCCCCAGCTAGCCCCGGGGGGGGGGGCAGCCTGCTACGCCCCCAGTTAGCCCCGGGGGGGGGGGGGGCTACGCCTCCAGCTAGCCCCGGGGGGGGGGGGCTACGCCTCCAGCTAGCCCCGAGGGGGGGCAGCCTGCTACGCCCCCAGCTAACCCCGGGGGGCAGCGTGCTATGATGATGAAGATTGGGTGCATGCACAGAAAACCCCTGTGCATCCGAACTCCCTGGCAGAAACTGTCGGTGAATCTGCACATGCGCTGCCCCTTGCAAGACGGTGGTATGGAAGAGAGGTGGGGGAGGAAACTGATCCGGTGGTGAAGTCTTGCCTTAAAGTGTTAGTTACCCTTTACCAAAAAACTGGTCTGTAGAGAAAAAACGACTCAAGAGCATAAAGTTGAATAGTGAAAGCAGTCACCCTAGAGAATAAAATAGTGGTAGTTCCAATGTTTTATGTCACACAATATTGCTGCAAAATTCCAGTTAAAAAAAACACATTAAAATTAGATTTTAGGGGGACATAAAAATTAAATAAATTACGCACATTTATAGTAAAATATAAAAGCGGAGGTTGCACCAAGTAAATAGATACCCAACATGTCAAACCTTAAACATGTCAGTATCCTATATTTTCTATAGGCGACGCTTTAAAATCCCCCTACAGGTCCTCAGTTTAGGGTTACGGAGGTCTGGTGCCAAAATGATTGCACTCATTCCGGCGTGTGTGGCGATATGCAACGTATATCGCAATCTACGTTTTCAGGCGTAGACACCCTGCTGCTTGCATTTCCGTTTGTACGTGCATGTATATAGGGGGGTGGGGGCTAGGGCTGCACGATATTGGAAAAAAAAAAAAAAAAAAAAAAATCACATTGCGATACCTTTTTCCCCAACAATATATATTGCAATATTTTTTTGCGGCGGATCCTCTTCGTCGCACATTTTTAGTAGTGCAGAGTTACTACAGCATGCATGCCCCCATTCAATGCAGAGTTACCACAGCGTACCCCCATTCAATGCAGTGACAGGTACTCTTTATGGAGGGATCGGGGGGAATGTGACAGTAATAGACAGTGACAGGTACTCTTTATGGAGGGATCGGGGGGGGGGGAAATGTGACAGTAATAGTCAGTGACAGGTACTCTTTATGGAGGGATCGGGGGGGAATGTGACAGTAATAGGCAGTGACAGGTACTCTTTATGGAGGGATCGGGGGGGAATGTGACAGTAATAGGAGTGACAGGTACTCTTTATGGAGGGATCGGGGGGGATGTGACAGTAATAGGCAGTGACAGGTACTCTTTATGGAGGGATCGGGGGGGGAATGTGACAGTAATAGGAGTGACAGGTACTCTTTATGGAGGGATCGGGGGGGATGTGACAGTAATAGGAGTGACAGGTACTCTTTATGGAGGGATCGGGGGGAATGTGACAGTAATAGGCAGTGACAGGTACTCTTTATGGAGGGATCGGGGGGGAATGTGACAGTAATAGGCAGTGACAGGTACTCTTTATGGAGGGATCGGGGGGGAATGTGACAGTAATAGGCAGTGACAGGTACTCTTTATGGAGGGATCGGGGGAATGTGACAGTAATAGGAGTGACAGGTACTCTTTATGGAGGGATCGGGGGGAATGTGACAGTAATACGCAGTGACAGGGACTCTTTATGGAGGGATCGGGAGGGGGAATGTGACAGTAATAGGCAGTGACAGGTACTCTTTATGGAGGGATCGGGGGGGAATGTGACAGTAATAGGCAGTGACAGGTACTCTTTATGGAGGGATCGGGGGGGATGTGACAGTAATAGGCAGTGACAGGTACTCTTTATGGAGGGATCGGGGGGGAATGTGACAGTAATAGACAGTGACAGGTACTCTTTATGGAGGGATCGGGGGGGGGATGTGACAGTAATAGCAGTGACAGGTACTCTTTATGGAGGGATCGGGTGGAATGTGACAGTAATAGGAGTGACAGGTACTCTTTATGGAGGGATCGGGGGTGGGGGGGGAATGTGACAGTAATAGGCAGTGACAGGTGCTCTTTATGGAGGGATCGAGGGTCTAAAAGACACCAAACCCCTCCACTGCACTTCCATGTATTCAAAACGCCAAAAACGGCATTTTTGAATACACTCACTTTTTGAATCTGCCGCCTTTAGCAGCCAAGTAACCCGGATGTGACGTCATGGACGCTGCCTCCGGGTTACGTCATCGTAGACCCAATTGAAGCCGCATCCGGCTTAGATAGAGTCTCCATCCAGCCGGCGGATGGAGGGAGGGGAGAGACCCGGGCAGAGCTGCGGAAGGCGGCAGGAGGGGAGGGGGTAACGATTCGAATGGCTCCTGAGCCCCATCGGTCGTTACCGCCAAAAAGCCGGCCACTGGCTTTAAACAACGGTACCGGGATGATGCCTCTAGCTACAGGCATCACCCCAGTATAACCCCGCAAAGTCAGCCGATGTAGGGGTACGTCACTTTGCGGTAAGTGGTTAAAAGCATTCAAAATACCAAGTTTGACTGTTTTGAATGCTGTCTTTTTTTTTTTTAAGGCTCTAGTACCCGGAAGTGATGTCATGACACCGCTTCCGGGTTATTACATCAGAGACCCAATCAAAGTAGAATCCGGCTTTGTTTGGATCTTCGGCCAGCCGGCGGATGTGTCGGCTGGTCACTTGGGCCTCCCCAGTGGGATGGGGGTGGACGTCCCCTCCGGCTGCTTGTGATAACGGCCGAGCGGCAGATTAGCCGCATTGGTTGTTATTACAAGAAAGCCGTTTGTTGGCTCTAAAAACCGGTACCAGGGTGATGCCTTAAGCTGCACAACACCCCGCTGCAACCTATTGAAGTAATAACGGCAAGTTTGCGACCAATACTTCAAAAAAAGTGAACATTGGCCCCACCGTTAATCGGTCGATTCCTATAACTTCATGTCCAACTGTCCAACCATTCGGAGGCCAAGGTCTCCCTGCACGGGGAAATCAAACCTGGGGGAACAACACTCGGTGTAAGGTGGGTCAGCCAGGCAGCAGCGCATCCCTCAAACAATCATCTCAGGCTGCGGGCACAACAAAGGAGTTCTCACAAGCTGGGCATCTCAGATGGCACGGCTCAAATAACAGGACATGCCGGGACGGTTCCATAACTGAAGAGCCGCACTTTTACCTGTATAGACGGGCACCAAATAACGCCTCTCTTTAGTGTTCAAAAAAAATCCACACTCGCAACACCAACCCCCCTCCTCTGCTTCCAAAAATCGAATACATGAATTTCAGCTGTCAATAGAGAATCAAGTGGTCAGAAATAATATCTGGTCTCCCCAGGACTCTGCATTCACTATATCTGGTCTCCCCAGGACTCTGCATTCACTATATCTGGTCTCCCCAGGACTCTGCATTCACTATATCTGGTCTCCCCAGGACTCTGCATTCACTATATCTGGTCTCCCCAGGACTCTGCATTCACTATATCTGGTCTCCCCAGGACTCTGCATTCACTATATCTGGTCTCCCCAGGACTCTGCATTCACTATATCTGGTCTCCCCAGGACTCTGCATTCACTATATCTGGTCTCCCCAGGACTCTGCATTCACTATATCTGGTCTCCCCAGGAGCCTGCATTCACTATATCTGGTCTCCCCAGAACCCTGCATTCACTATATCTGGTCTCCCCAGGACCCTGCATTCACTATATCTGGTCTCCCCAGGACTCTGCATTCACTATATCTGGTCTCCCCAGGACTCTGCATTCACTATATCTGGTCTCCCCAGGACTCTGCATTCACTATATCTGGTCTCCCCAGGACTCTGCATTCACTATATCTGGTCTCCCCAGGACTCTGCATTCACTATATCTGGTCTCCCCAGGACTCTGCATTCACTATATCTGGTCTCCCCAGGACTCTGCATTCACTATATCTGGTCTCCCCAGGACTCTGCATTCACTATATCTGGTCTCCCCAGGACTCTGCATTCACTATATCTGGTCTCCCCAGGACTCTGCATTCACTATATCTGGTCTCCCCAGGACTCTGCATTCACTATATCTGGTCTCCCCAGGACTCTGCATTCACTATATCTGGTCTCCCCAGAACCCTGCATTCACTATATCTGGTCTCCCCAGGACCCTGCATTCACTATATCTGGTCTCCCCAGGACCCTGCATTCACTATATCTGGTCTCCCCAGGACTCTGCATTCACTATATCTGGTCTCCCCAGGACTCTGCATTCACTATATCTGGTCTCCCCAGGACTCTGCATTCACTATATCTGGTCTCCCCAGGACTCTGCATTCACTATATCTGGTCTCCCCAGGACTCTGCATTCACTATATCTGGTCTCCCCAGGACTCTGCATTCACTATATCTGGTCTCCCCAGGACTCTGCATTCACTATATCTGGTCTCCCCAGGACTCTGCATTCACTATATCTGGTCTCCCCAGGACTCTGCATTCACTATATCTGGTCTCCCCAGGACTCTGCATTCACTATATCTGGTCTCCCCAGGACTCTGCATTCACTATATCTGGTCTCCCCAGGACTCTGCATTCACTATATCTGGTCTCCCCAGGACTCTGCATTCACTATATCTGGTCTCCCCAGGACTCTGCATTCACTATATCTGGTCTCCCCAGGACTCTGCATTCACTATATCTGGTCTCCCCAGGACTCTGCATTCACTATATCTGGTCTCCCCAGGACTCTGCATTCACTATATCTGGTCTCCCCAGGACTCTGCATTCACTATATCTGGTCTCCCCAGGACTCTGCATTCACTATATCTGGTCTCCCCAGGACTCTGCATTCACTATATCTGGTCTCCCCAGGACTCTGCATTCACTATATCTGGTCTCCCCAGGACTCTGCATTCACTATATCTGGTCTCCCCAGGACTCTGCATTCACTATATCTGGTCTCCCCAGGACTCTGCATTCACTATATCTGGTCTCCCCAGGACTCTGCATTCACTATATCTGGTCTCCCCAGGACTCTGCATTCACTATATCTGGTCTCCCCAGGACTCTGCATTCACTATATCTGGTCTCCCCAGGACTCTGCATTCACTATATCTGGTCTCCCCAGGACTCTGCATTCACTATATCTGGTCTCCCCAGGACTCTGCATTCACTATATCTGGTCTCCCCAGGACTCTGCATTCACTATATCTGGTCTCCCCAGGACTCTGCATTCACTATATCTGGTCTCCCCAGGACTCTGCATTCACTATATCTGGTCTCCCCAGGACTCTGCATTCACTATATCTGGTCTCCCCAGGACTCTGCATTCACTATATCTGGTCTCCCCAGGACTCTGCATTCACTATATCTGGTCTCCCCAGGACTCTGCATTCACTATATCTGGTCTCCCCAGGACTCTGCATTCACTATATCTGGTCTCCCCAGGACTCTGCATTCACTATATCTGGTCTCCCCAGGACTCTGCATTCACTATATCTGGTCTCCCCAGGACTCTGCATTCACTATATCTGGTCTCCCCAGGACTCTGCATTCACTATATCTGGTCTCCCCAGGACTCTGCATTCACTATATCTGGTCTCCCCAGGACTCTGCATTCACTATATCTGGTCTCCCCAGGACTCTGCATTCACTATATCTGGTCTCCCCAGGACTCTGCATTCACTATATCTGGTCTCCCCAGGACTCTGCATTCACTATATCTGGTCTCCCCAGGAGCCTGCATTCACTATATCTGGTCTCCCCAGGAGCCTGCATTCACTATATCTGGTCTCCCCAGGAGCCTGCATTCACTATATCTGGTCTCCCCAGGAGCCTGCATTCACTATATCTGGTCTCCCCAGGAGCCTGCATTCACTATATCTGATCTCCCCAGGAGCCTGCATTCACTATATCTGGTCTCCCCAGGAGCCTGCATTCACTATATCTGGTCTCCCCAGGAGCCTGCATTCACTATATCTGGTCTCCCCAGGACTCTTCATTCACTATATCTGGTCTCCCCAGGACTCTGCATTCACTATATCTGGTCTCCCCAGGACTCTGCATTCACTATATCTGGTCTCCCCAGGACTCTGCATTCACTATATCTGGTCTCCCCAGGACTCTGCATTCACTATATCTGGTCTCCCCAGGACTCTGCATTCACTATATCTGGTCTCCCCAGGACTCTGCATTCACTATATCTGGTCTCCCCAGGACTCTGCATTCACTATATCTGGTCTCCCCAGGACTCTGCATTCACTATATCTGGTCTCCCCAGGACTCTGCATTCACTATATCTGGTCTCCCCAGGAGCCTGCATTCACTATATCTGGTCTCCCCAGGAGCCTGCATTCACTATATCTGGTCTCCCCAGGAGCCTGCATTCACTATATCTGGTCTCCCCAGGAGCCTGCATTCACTATATCTGGTCTCCCCAGGACTCTGCATTCACTATATCTGATCTCCCCAGGAGCCTGCATTCACTATATCTGGTCTCCCCAGGAGCCTGCATTCACTATATCTGGTCTCCCCAGGAGCCTGCATTCACTATATCTGGTCTCCCCAGGACTCTTCATTCACTATATCTGGTCTCCCCAGGACTCTGCATTCACTATATCTGGTCTCCCCAGGAGCCTGCATTCACTATATCTGGTCTCCCACAGTACACAGGATATGGAAATGCAATTATTTTACTAACTATAAACTGCTAAACCCCTTTTCTCACCAGCAGTATATAGCAGTCTTGTGTCTGGTTAAAGCTTGTAGGAGGAGTTAGCATTCTCCTCTGACTGTCCTATGAGGCTGCAGGACCACTCTCTGTCTGGACATTGATCATTGGCCATGTGCTGCTCACATGCACCCTCCAAAGAAGAAAAGAAAAACTCTCTAGCAATTCACACCAAATTGAGCATGTGCAGAGTGACTCCAAGGCTCTGTTCTATCAGGAGATAGATTGGGGACAGTGGAAGAAGGGGAAGATCAGAGAAGACAGGATCAAACTGCCTTTTCACACAAGGCAGAGGGTTAACCCCTTAGGTTCCACAGTGAGTATAACAAGCATGCTTTACTGCATGAACAGACTGGTTTTACGGTTGAGGGTTTAGAAACACTAAGTAACCTCTTCATATTTTTATATGAAAATTAGCATGCATTACTAAGCTATTCTGGAACTACAAGTCCCAGCAGGACGTGAAGGGGGTCAGATTGTCCCGTACAGGTGTGGGAGGAGATTTCATAAAGACTCAGCTGTGTGTCGGGGGAATCTCTTCTCCCCTCTGTAGTTTGTTGGTAAACATTGCACAGCATGACATCTGATGACATCACCTGGAGGTGGGCGGGACATGCTGACTCTCTATGGTAACTAAGCTATTCTAGAACTACAAGTCCCAGCGTGATATGAAGAGGCCAGGTTGCCTTCTCTACTACAAATGACCCCGGAGGGTCATTGTGTCTGGGAATTGTACGTATCCCCTTCATAGATTTGTTAGTAAACATTGCACAGAGATACATCTGATGACATCACCTGGAAGTGGGCGGTACATGCTGGCTCCTCTCTATGGTAACTAAGCTATTCTGGAACTACAAGTCCCAGCAGGACATGGAGGGGTCAGATTGTCCCACACAGGTGGGGGAGGAGATTTCATAAAGACTCAGCTGTGTGTCGGGGAATCTCTTCTCCCCTCTGTAGTTTGTTGGTAAACATTGCACAGCATGACATCCAATGACATCATCTGGAAGTGGGCGGGACATGCTGGCTCCTCTCTATGGTAACTAAGCTATTCTGGAACTACAAGTCCCAGCAGGAAGTGGAGGGGTCAGGTTGTCCTCTCTACTACAAGTGACCCGGAGGTTCATTGTGTCTGGCAATTGTACTTCTCCCCTTCATAGATTTGTTAGTAAACATTGCACAGAGTGACATCTGATGACAGCAAAATCTATGAAGGGGGAGACGTAAAATTCCAAGACACAATGAACCTCCGGGGTCACTTGTAGTAGAGAGGGCAACCGGACCTCTCCACATCCTGCTGGGACTTGTAGTTCCAGAATAGATTAGTTACCATACAGAGCAGCCAGCATGCCCCGCCCACTTCCAGTGATGTTGTAATGCCCTGCCCACTTCCAGGTGATATCAGGTGTCACTGTGCAATGTTTACTAATAAATCCATGGAGGGGAGACAAACAACTCCCAGACCCAATGAACCTCCGGGGTCACTTGTAGTAGAGAGGGCAACCGGACCTCTCCACATCCTGCTGGGACTTGTAGTTCCAGAACAGTTTAGTTACCATAGAGAGGAGCCAGCATGTCCCGCCCACCTCCAGGTGATGTCATCAGATGTCAGTGTGCAATGTTTATCAACAAACTACAGAGGGGAGGAGAGATTCCCTGACACACAGCTGAGTCATTATGAAATCTCCTCCCACACCTGTGTGGGACAATCTGACCCCTCCATGTCCTGCTGGGACTTGTAATGTCATGCTGTGCAATGTTTACCAACAAAACTATAGAGGGGAGATGTACAATTCCCAGACACAATGAACCTCCGGGGTCACTTGTAGTAGAAGAGAGGACAACCTGACCTCTTCATATCATGCTGGGACTTGTAGTTCCAGAATAGTTTAATTACCATAGAGAGGAGCCAGCATGTCCCGCCCACTTCCTGGTGATGTCATCAGATGTCATGCTGTGCAATGTTTACCAACAAAACTATAGAAGGAGAAGTACAATTCCCAGACACAATGAACCTCCGGGGTCACTTGCAGTAGAGAGGACAACCTGACCTTCATATCATGCTGGGACTTGTAGTTCCAGAATAGATTAGTTACCATAGAGATGAGCCAGCATGTCCCGCCCACTTCCAGGTGATGTCATGCTGGAGAAGGGATTCCCAGAACCAGAGCCCAGACACAATGAACCTCCAGAGTCACTTGTAGTAGAGAGGACAACCTGGCCCCTTAAAGTCCTCCTGGGACTTGTAGTTCCAGAATAGCTTAGTTACCATAGAGAGGGGCCAGCATGTCCCGCCCACTTCCAGGTGATGTCATGCTGTGCAATGTTTATCAACAAACTACAGAGGGGAGGAGAGATTCCCTGACACACAGCTGAGTCATTATGAAATCTCCTCCCCCACCTGTGCGGGACAATATGACTCCTCCACATCCTGCTGGGACTTGTAGTTCCAGAATAGCTTAGTTACCATAGAGAGGAGCCAGCATGTCCCGCCCACTTCCAGGTGATGTCATCAGATGTCATGCTGTGCAATGTTTATCAACAAATCTATGAAGGGGAGACGTACAATTCCCAGACACAATGAACCTCCGGGGTCACTTGTAGTAGAGAGGACAACCTGACCTCTTCACTTCCTCCTGGGACTTGTAGTTCCAGAATAGTTTAGTTACCATAGAGAGGAGCCAGCATGTCCCGCCCACCTCCAGGTGATGTCATGCTGTGCAATGTTTATCAACAAACTACAGAGGGGAGGAGAGATTCCCTGACACACAGCTGAGTCATTATGAAATCCCCTCCCCCACCCGTGCGGGACAATCTGACCCCTCCATGTCCTGCTGGGACTTGTAGTTCTAAAACAGCCAGTTACTAAACTGGAAAGCCAGCATCTTCCTGCCCACTTCCAGTTTAAGTCATACTGGGATGTCTATATCTATGCATCTACAGAGAGGACTATTATGGAGCAATTCAATCATCTTACTCCAGCATGGACGGTGTGTAAAGAGCCATGCTGAGACTTGTAGTGCCCCGGCTGGTAAAGACGTTGTATAATAATACAATGATGATGATGATGATAATGTACAATGCTCTTCCCATGCACAGGGGTCACACAATGAGCACCATGCTGAGACTTGTAGTATCTCAAGCAGTAAACACAAACTACGTATCTATACAAATGATCTCCCCCTCCCCCCATACACAGGGGCCACACAATGATCACCTGGACACCTCCACTCCAGTGAGGGCCATGCTGAGACTTGTAGCACCCCCCCCCCCCCCAAGCAGTAATCACAATGTATCCATACAGTGATCTCCCCTCCCCCATACACACAGGGGTCACCTGGACACCTGCACTCCAGGAAGGCCATGCTGAGACTTGTAGTACCCCCCCCCCCCCCCAAGCAGCTGTAGTATCCATTGTCATATCCCAAGCAGTAATCACAATGTATCCATACAATGATCTCCCCTCCCCCCCATACACACAGGGGTCACCTGCACTCCAGTGACGATGAATGAGCCTGGAGGGCCATGCTGAGTCTTGTAGTGTCCCAACCAGTAATCACAACATATCCAGTGATTTCCCCTCCCCCATACAGAGGGGCCAGACAACAATCACCTAGAGCATGCTGAGACTTGTAGTCCCCCAACCAGTAATCACAATGTATCCATAGAGTGAACAGTATAGTGTGTGTGATGAGAGGGGAGTGTGTGGGGTATGAATACTATGGAGCCATCCATCCATCCATCCCCGGGCTCACCTACCCTCCAGTAAGGATGGAGTAATCCTAACGCACCATGCTGAGACTTGTAGTGCCCCCCCCCCGCCTGCAATCCGAATACAGAGCATGTAATCATGGAGTGCGGGATATCCATACAATGATCTCCCCTCCCCCATACAGAGGGGACAATCACCTGGACCATGCTGAGACTTGTAGTGCCCCGGCCAGTATATAGATGTGTATTCATACAACGATCACCTGACCACCTCTACCAGCTAGACCGGCCAACCCCTGGGGGGCCATGCTGAGACTTGTAGTCCCCCAAGCAGTAATCACAATGTATCCATACAGTGATCTCCCTTCCCCCATAAAGAGAGGACAAACACCTGGACCATGCTGAGACTTGTAGTGCCCCGGCCAGTATACAGATGTGTATTCATCCAAGGATCACCTGGTCAAGCAAGACCGGCCAACCCCCTGGGGGGCCATGCTGAGACTTGTAGTGCTCCCAGGCAGTAATCACAATGTATCTATACAGTGATCTCCCCTCCCCCATACAGAAAGGATAGACAATGATCACCTAGAGACCATGCTGAGACTTGTAGTGCCCCGGCCAGTATACAGATGTGTATTCATACAATGATCACCTGACCACCAGAATACAATGTATCCAATCCGCAGAGAGTATCCAAACAATGAACTTCCCATACACCGGACCCACCGACTCTACACAGAGAGCCGTGCTGACACTTGTAGTTCTCCCTCCAATAAACAGCACACAGTGTATACAATGTATCCGTACAATCATCACCCACACCCAGCAAGATCAGCTCCATCCTGGAGGGGATGCTGGGAGTTGTAGTGCTCCAACCAGTAAACTACAGAACTGTGATCTCCCCATACACAGGGGGGGGGGGGGTCTCCTGTTTACCTGGGAGGGGATGCTGGGAGTTGTAGTGCTCCAACCAATACTGTGATCTCCCCATACACGGGGGGGGTCTTTAGGTTTACCTGGGAGGGGATGCTGGGAGTTGTAGTCCCCCCAGTCAGGTAATGTTATGTGAGGGGGAGGGGTCTCCTGATGTTTACCTGGGAGGGGATGCTGGGAGTTGTAGTTACCCCAATCAATGTTACGTGGGGGGAGGGGACTCCTGTTTACCTGGGAGGGGATGCTGGGAGTAGTAGTTACCCCAGTCAGTTGTTATGTGAGGGAGAAGGGTAATCTGATGTTTACCTGGGAGTTGTAGTCCCCCCGTCAGTCAATGCTATGTGAGGGGGGGGGGGCTCCTGATGTTTACCTGGGAGGGGATGTTGGGAGTTGTAGTTACCCCAGTCAGTCAATGTTATGTAGGGGGGGGAAGGGTAACCTGATGTTTACCTGAGCTAGGATGCTGGGAGTTGTAGTTCCCACAGTCAGTGATGAGTTCTCATTGCAGTAAATAGGGGATGCTGGGAGTTGTAGTCCCCCCATCAGTATTATGTGAGGGGGAGGGGTCACCTGTGAGCCCCCCCATTGTTCTGTCCCCCCTCTGAGTTCTGTAGATCCCCCCCAGGATATGGAATGATCCCCGCTCTCGGTGCCCCCCGGAGGCCTCTCCCTCCTCCTCGGTGTGGATTTCCCTCCTCGGGGACGGATCGGTACCTGCGGTGTCCCGGCGATGTCCGGGGTGGGTATCGGAGGGCCGGCGGTGCCTGGCCGAGCTCCTCTCCGTTCTCCCGGGGTCGGTGTCCTCCGTCTCTCCGGCCCGAGGCGGCTAAATCCCGACCGCCATTTCCCGCCGACCGACACAGCGCAGGACCCGGATACAGCGTACTGCGCATGCGCGACTGGACACACACGGGGGAGGGAGGGGGGAGGAGGAGAGAGAGCAGGAGGAGGGGCGGGGAGAGATGGAGGGGGCGGGGCTCTGTACTCAGCACCACCGATCGCCTCCTTCCCAACTCATCGCAGCACATCGCAATGTATTCTCTATAGAGGGGAGAAAGAGAATACCGAATCACCCCTCATCCCTCCCACCCCCTTCTCACCCCCTCTCACCTCCTCCCACCCCCTCACCCCCCTCTCATCCCTTCTCACCCCCTTCTCACCGCATCTCCCTTCTTACCCCTTCTCTCCCCTTCTCATCCCTTCTAATCCCCCCTCACACCTTCTCATCCCATCTCACCCCTTCTACCCCTTCTCATCACTTCTCACCCCTTCTACCCCCTCTCACCCCCTCTCATCCCATCTCACCCCTTTTACCCCTTCTCACCCCTTCTCATCCCCTCATCACCCCTTCTAACCAAATCTCCCCCCCCATCACCCCTTCTCACCCCCTCTCACCCCCTTTTCATCCCTTCTCACCCCCCCCCCCCATCACCCCCTCTCACCCCTTTTCATCCCTTCTCACCCCCCCCCCATCACCCCCTCTCACCCCTTTTCATCCCTTCTCACCCCATTTTACCCCCTTCTACCCCTCCCCCATCACCCCCTCTCAACCTTCTCATCACTTCTCACCCCCTCATCACCCTTCTCACCCCCCATCACCCCTTCTACCCCCTCTCATCCCTTCACATCCCATCTCATCCCTTCTCACCCCCCCCCCCCCCATCACCCCTTCTCACCCCCTCTCACCCCCTCTCACCACTTCTCACCCCTTCTCATCCCTTCTCACCCCTTCTCATCCTTTTTCACCCCCTCTCATCCCATCTCACCCCATCTCACCCCTTCTCACCCCATCTCATCCCTTCTCATCACTTCTCACCCCTTCTCATCCCTTCTCACCCCTTCTCATCCCCTCTCACCCCATCTCACCCCCCATCACCCCTTCTCACCCCCTCTCACCCCTCTCACCACTTCTCACCCCTTCTCATCCCTTCTCACCCCCTCTCATCCCCTCTCACCCCATCTCACCCTTCTCACCCCATCCCACCCCACCCCTTCTCACCACTTCTCACCCCTTCTCATCCCTTCTCACTCCATCTCATGACTTCTCACCCCATCTCACACCCCCCATCACCCCTTCTCACCCCCTCTCACCACTTCTCACCCCTTCTCATCCCTTCTCACCC
>NC_138771.1:12024300-12208731 GCF_965119305.1 Pelophylax lessonae | reverse complement strand
CCCCTCTCACCTTCTCATCACTTCCCACCCCTTCTCTCCCCTCTCATCCCTTCTCCTCCCTACTCACCCCCTGTCACCCCTTCTCATCCCCTCTCACCCCTTCTCATCCCTTCTCACCCCCTTCTCACCCCATCTCACCCCCTCTCATCCCCTCTCACCCCCATCTCATCCCTTCTCACCCCTTCTCATCCCTTCTCACCCCTTCTCATCCCTTCTCACCCCTTCTCATCCCTTCTCACCCCTTCTCACCCCTTCTCACCCCTTCTCATCCCTTCTCACTCCATCTCATGACTTCTCACCCCATCACCCCTTCTACCCCTCTCACCCCTTCTACCCCTTCTCAACCCATCTCATCCCTTCTCATCCCTTCTCACCCCCTCATCACCCCCCATCACCCCTTCTACCCCCTCTCATCCCTTCTCATCCCATCTCACCCCTTCACATCCCCTCTCTCCCCTTCTCTCTCCCTCTCACCCCTTCTCACCCCTTCTCATCCCCTCTCACCCCTTCTCACCCCATCTCATCCCTTCTCACCCCTTCTCATCACTTCTCACCCCTTCTCATCCCTTCTCACCCCTTCTCGCCCCTTCTCATCCCTTCTCATCTCTTCTCATCCCTTCTCACCCCTTTTCGCCCCTTCTCACCCCTTCTTATCCCTTCTCATCCCCTCTCACCCCTTCTCACCCCATCTCGTGACTTCTCACCCCATCTCATGCCTTCTTATCCCTTCTCATCCCTTCTCACCCCATCTCATCCCTTCTCACCCCATCTCATCCCCTTCTCACCCCTTCTAATCACTTCTCACCCCTTCTCATCCTCTTTTCACCCCTTCTCACCCCCTCTCACCCCATTTTACCCCCTTCTACCCATTCTCACCCCCTCTCACCCCTTCTACCCCCTCCCCCATCACCCCTTCTCACCACCTCTCAACCTTCTCATCACTTCTCACCTCTTCTCATCCCCTCTCATCCCTTCTCACCCCATCTCACCCCCCCATCACCCCTTCTCACCCCTTCTCTCTCCTCTCACCCCTTCTCACCCCATCTCATCCCTTCTCATCCCTTCTCACCCCTTCTCACCACTTTTCACCCTCTTCTCATCCCTTCTCACCCCCTCTCATCCCTTCTCACCCCTTCTCATCACTTCTCATCCCTTCTCACCCGTTATCACCCCTTCTCATCCCCTCTCATACCTTTTCACTCCTTCTTATCCCCTCTCACCCCTTCTTATCCCTTCTCATCCTTTCTTATCCCTTCTCACCCCTTCTCATCACTTCTCACCCCTTCTCATCCCCTCTCACCCCTTCTCATCCCTTCTCACCCCTTCTTATCCCTTCTCATCCCCTCTCATACCTTAAAATCCCATCTCACCTCATCTCACCCCTTCTCTCCCCTTCTCACCCCTTCTCATCACTTCTCATCACTTCTCACCCCCTCTCACCCCTTCTCATCACTTCTCACCCCTTCTCATCACTTCTAACCCCTTCTCATCACTTCTCACACCTTCTCATCCCCTCTCATCACTTCTCACCCCATCTCATCCCTTCTCATCACTTCTCATCCCTTCTCACCCATTCTCACCCCTTCTCATGCCTTCTCACCCCATCTCACCACTTCCCACCCCTTCTCATCACTTCTCATCCCTTCTCGCCCCTTCTTACCCCTTCTTACCCCTTCCCATCCCTTCTTACCCCTTCCCCTCCCTTCTCACCCCTTCTCATGCCTTCTCACCCCATTTCAACCCTTCTCATCACTTCTCATCCCTTCTCGCCCCTTCTCACCCCTTCTCATCCCCTCTCATACCTTCTCACCCCTTCTTATCCCTTCTCATCCCCTCTCACCCTTTCTTATCCCTTCTCACCCCTTCTTATCCCTTCTTATCCCCTCTCACCCCATCTCATCCCTTCTCACCCCATCTCATCCCTTCTCACCCCTTCTTATCCCTTCTCATCCCCTCTCATACCTTCAAATCCCATCTCACCTCATCTCTCCCCTTCTCATCACTTCTCACCCCTTCTCACCCCCTCTCACCCCTTCTCATCACTTCTCACCCCTTCTCATCACTTCTCACCCCATCTCATCCCTTCTCACCCCATCTCATCACTTCTCACCCCATCTCATCCCTTCTCACCCCCTTCTCACCCCTTCTCATGCCTTCTCACCCCATCTCATCACTTCTCATCACTTCTCACCCCTTCTCACCCCCTTTCACCCCTTCTCACCCCCTCTCATCACTTCTCACCCCCTTTCACCCCTTCTCACCCCCTCTCACCCCTTCTCATCCCTTCTCGCCCCTTCTCACCCCTTCTCATCACTTCTCACCACTTCTCACCCCCTCTCACCCCTTCTCATCACTTCTCACCCCTTCCTCATTCCTTCTCACCCCTTCTCATCCCATCTCACCCCCTTCTCACTCCCTTCTCATCCATTCTCACCCCTTCTCATCCCTTCTCATCACTTCTCACCCCCTTCTCATCACTTCTCACCCATTCTCACCCCTTCTCATGCCTTCTCACCCCATCTCACCCCTTCTCATCACTTCTCATCCCTTCTCGCCCCTTCTCACCCCCTTTCACCCCTTCTCACCACTTCTTACCCCTTCTCACCCCCTCTCACCCCTTCTCATCACTTCGAATCCCATCTCACCCCTTCTCACCCCCTTCTCATCACTTCTCACCCCTTCTCATCACTTCTCACCCCTTCTAACCCCTTCTCACCCATTCTCACCCCTTCTCATCACTTTTCATCCCTTCTCACCCCTTCTAACCACTTCTTACCCCTTCCAACCCCCTCTCACCCCTTCTTATCACTTCTCACCCCTTCCTCATTCCTTCTCACCCCTTCTCATCCCTTCTCACCCCTTTTCATCCCATCTCACCCCTTTTCATCCCATCTCACCCCTTTCTCATTCCTTCTCACCCCCTCTCATCACTTCTCATCCCTTCTCACCCCCTTCTCACCCCTTCTCATCCCCTCTCACCCCCCCTCACCCCTTCTCATCTCCTCTCACCCCTTCTCATCTTTCTCACCCCTTCTCTCCCCTCTCACCCCTTCTCATCTTTCTCACCCCTTCTCTCCCCTTCTCATCTTTCTCACCCCCTCTCATCCCTTCTCACCCCCTTCTCATCACTTCTCACCCCTTCTTACCCCCTCTCACCCCTTCTCATCACTTCTCACCCCCTTCTCATCCATTCTCACCCCTTCTCATCCCCTCTCATCCCATCTCACCCCTTCTCACCCCTTCTTATCCCTTCTCATCCCCTCTCACCCCTTCTCATCCCTTCTAATCCCATCTCACCTCATCTCACCCCTTCTCACCCCTTCTAATTCCCTTCTTACCCCTTCTCATCCCCTTTCATCCCTTCTCATCACTTCTCACCCCCTTCTCATCACTTCTCATCACTTCTCATCCCTTCTCGCCCCTTCTCATCCTTCACATCACTTCTCACCCCCTCTCATCACTTCTCATCCCTTTTCACCGCTTCTCACCCCTTCTCATCACTTCTCATCCCCTTCTAATCTTTCTCACCCCTTCTCACCCCCTCTCACCCCTTCTCATCACTTCTCTTCCCTTCTCACCCCCTTTTTCCCCTTCTCATCCCCTCTCTCCCCTTCTCACCCCCTTTTTCCCCTTCTCATCCCCTCTCTCCCCTTCTCACCCCTTCTCACCACTTCTCTTCCCTTCTCACCCCCTCTTTCCCCTTCTCATCCCCTATCTCCCCTTCTCATCCCCTCTCACCCCTTCTCTCCCCTTCTCATCCCCTCTCATCCCTTCTCACCCCCTCTCACCCCTTCCCATCCCCTCTCACCCCTTTTTAAAAAAAATTATTGGGAATGTTTTATAGCAGAAAGTAAAAAAAATTGTGTTTTTTTCAGAATTGTCGCTCTTTTTTTGTTTATAGTGCAAAATCTAAAAATCGCACAGGTAATCAAATACCACCAAAAGAAAGCTCTGTTTGTGGGAAAAAAAGGATGTCAAATTGTATTTTGGGTACAGCATCGCACGACTGCGCAATTGTTAGTTAAAATAATGCAGTGCTGAATCACAAAAAAATGGCCTGGTCATTAAGTGGGTAAAAACTTCCAGAGCTGAAGTGGTTAATAGCACCCGGATTGCAGCTTGATTTTGCCACGATTATTGCCCGACGAATCACAGTAAAATCACGCAAATAGAATCGGTGTACGCCTGTTGCCAAAACAAAGTTCTTTTGGGGCGACAGGCATACTGCGATTCTGTTTGCGTGATTTTACCGTGATTTGTCGGGCCATAATCGTGGAAAAATTGCGCTGCAATCGGGGTGCCATTGGAAGTGGCGGGGATCACAAGGGCCTCCCATGATTTATGGAGATTTGGGATCGCGGGCAGAATTGTGGCGATTCCACCCGGGACGCCTAGATGTTAATGGATTTTAAAGCAGCGGTGTGATAAGGGGCACCATGATGTGATAAAGGACACCATGATGTGATAAAGGACACCATGATGTAATAAAGGGTACCATGATGTGATTAAGGGCACCATGATGTGATAAAGGACACCATGATGTGATAAGGGGCACCATGATGTGATAAAGGGCACCATGATGTGATAAGGGGCACCATGATGTGATAAAGAACACCATGATGTGATAAGGACCACCATGATGTGATAAAGGACACCATGCTGTGATAAAGGGCACCATGATGTGATAAAGGGCACCATGATGTGATAAAGGGCACCATGATGTGATAAAGGACACCATGATGTGATAAGGGGCACCATGATGTGACAAAGGACACCATGATGTGATAAGGGGCACCATGATGTGATAAAGGGCACCATGATGTGATAAAGAACACCATGATGTGATAAAGGACCACCATGATGTGATAAAGGACACCATGCTGTGATAAAGGGCACCATGATGTGATAAAGGACACCATGATGTGATAAAGGACACCATGATGTGATAAGGGGCACCATGATGTGATAAAGGGCACCATGATGTGATAAAGGGCACCATGATGTGTGATAAGGGGCACCATGATGTGATAAAGGGCACCATGATGTGATAAAGGACACCATGATGTGATAAAGGACACCATGATGCGATAAGGGGCACCATGATGTGATAAAGGGCACCATGATGTGATAAGGGGCACCATGATGTGATAAAGGGCACCGTGATGTGATAAGGGGCACCATGATGTGATAAAGGGAACCATGATGTGATAAAGGGCACCATGATGTGATAAGGGGCACCATGATGTGATAAAGGGCACCATGATATGTGATAAGGGGCACCATGATATGTGATAAGGGGCACCATGATATGTGATAAGGGGCACCATGATGTGATAAAGAGCACCATGATTTGATAAAGGGCACCATGATGTGATAAGGGGCGCCATGATTTGATAAAGGGCACCATGATGTGATAAGGGGCACCATGATGTGACTAAGGGCACCATGATGTGATTAAGGGCACCATGATGTGATACAGGGCACCATGATGTGATAAAGGGCACCATGATGTGATAAGGGGCACCATGATGTGATAAAGGGCACCATGATGTGATAAGGACCACCATGATGTGATAAAGGACACCATGCTGTGATAAAGGGCACCATGATGTGATAAAGGACACCATGATGTGATAAGGGGCACCATGATATGATAAAGGACACCATGATGTGTGATAAGGGGCACCATGATGTGACTAAGGGCACCATGATGTGATTAAGGGCACCATGATGTGATACAGGGCACCATGATGTGATAAAGGGCACCATGATGTGATAAGGGGCACCATGATGTGATAAAGGGCACCATGATGTGATAAGGACCACCATGATGTGATAAAGGACACCATGCTGTGATAAAGGGCACCATGATGTGATAAAGGACACCATGATGTGATAAGGGGCACCATGATATGATAAAGGACACCATGATGTGTGATAAGGGGCACCATGATGTGATAAAGGGCACCATGATGTGATAAAGGACACCATGATGTGATAAAGGGCACCATGATGTGATAAAGGGCACCATGATGTGATAAAGGACACCATGATGTGATAAGGGGCACCATGATGTGACAAAGGACACCATGATGTGATAAGGGGCACCATGATGTGATAAAGGGCACCATGATGTGATAAAGAACACCATGATGTGATAAAGGACCACCATGATGTGATAAAGGACACCATGCTGTGATAAAGGGCACCATGATGTGATAAAGGACACCATGATGTGATAAAGGACACCATGATGTGATAAGGGGCACCATGATGTGATAAAGGGCACCATGATGTGATAAAGGGCACCATGATGTGTGATAAGGGGCACCATGATGTGATAAAGGGCACCATGATGTGATAAAGGACACCATGATGTGATAAAGGACACCATGATGCGATAAGGGGCACCATGATGTGATAAAGGGCACCATGATGTGATAAGGGGCACCATGATGTGATAAAGGGCACCGTGATGTGATAAGGGGCACCATGATGTGATAAAGGGAACCATGATGTGATAAAGGGCACCATGATGTGATAAGGGGCACCATGATGTGATAAAGGGCACCATGATATGTGATAAGGGGCACCATGATATGTGATAAGGGGCACCATGATATGTGATAAGGGGCACCATGATGTGATAAAGAGCACCATGATTTGATAAAGGGCACCATGATGTGATAAGGGGCGCCATGATTTGATAAAGGGCACCATGATGTGATAAGGGGCACCATGATGTGACTAAGGGCACCATGATGTGATTAAGGGCACCATGATGTGATACAGGGCACCATGATGTGATAAAGGGCACCATGATGTGATAAGGGGCACCATGATGTGATAAAGGGCACCATGATGTGATAAGGACCACCATGATGTGATAAAGGACACCATGCTGTGATAAAGGGCACCATGATGTGATAAAGGACACCATGATGTGATAAGGGGCACCATGATATGATAAAGGACACCATGATGTGTGATAAGGGGCACCATGATGTGATAAAGGGCACCATGATGTGATAAAGGACACCATGATGTGATAAAGGGAACCATGATGTGATAAAGGGCACCATGATGTGATAAGGGGCACCATGATGTGATAAAGGGCACCATGATGTGTGATAAGGGGCACCATGATGTGATAAAGGGCACCATGATGTGATAAAGGACACCATGATGTGATAAAGGACACCATGATGTGATAAGGGGCACCATGATGTGATAAAGGGCACCATGATGTGATAAGGGGCACCATGATGTGATAAAGGGCACCGTGATGTGATAAGGGGCACCGTGATGTGATAAAGGGAACCATGATGTGATAAAGGGCACCATGATGTGATAAGGGGCACCATGATGTGATAAAGGGCACCATGATATGTGATAAGGGGCACCATGATATGTGATAAGGGGCACCATGATGTGATAAAGAACACCATGATGTGATAAAGGGCACCATGATGTGATAAAGGACACCATGATGTGATAAGGGGCACCATGCTGTGATAAAGGGCACCATGATGTGATAAAGGACACCATGATGTGATAAAGGAGACCATGATGTGACAAGGGGCACCATGATGTGATAAGGGGCACCATGATGTGATAAAGAACACCATGATGTGATAAGGGGCACCATGATGTGATAAAGGGAACCATGATGTGATAAAGGGCACCATGATGTGATAAGGGGCACCATGATGTGATAAAGGGCACCATGATATGTGATAAGGGGCACCATGATATGTGATAAGGGGCACCATGATATGTGATAAGGGGCACCATGATGTGATAAAGAGCACCATGATTTGATAAAGGGCACCATGATGTGATAAGGGGCGCCATGATTTGATAAAGGGCACCATGATGTGATTAAGGGCACCATGATGTGATACAGGGCACCATGATGTGATAAAGGGCACCATGATGTGATAAGGGGAACCATGATGTGATAAAGGGCACCATGATGTGATAAGGGGCACCATGATGTGATAAAGGGCACCATGATATGTGATAAGGGGCACCATGATATGTGATAAGGGGCACCATGATATGTGATAAGGGGCACCATGATGTGATAAAGAGCACCATGATTTGATAAAGGGCACCATGATGTGATAAGGGGCGCCATGATTTGATAAAGGGCACCATGATGTGATAAGGGGCACCATGATGTGACTAAGGGCACCATGATGTGATTAAGGGCACCATGATGTGATACAGGGCACCATGATGTGATAAAGGGCACCATGATGTGATAAGGGGCACCATGATGTGATAAAGGGCACCATGATGTGATAAGGACCACCATGATGTGATAAAGGACACCATGCTGTGATAAAGGGCACCATGATGTGATAAAGGACACCATGATGTGATAAGGGGCACCATGATATGATAAAGGACACCATGATGTGTGATAAGGGGCACCATGATGTGATAAAGGGCACCATGATGTGATAAAGGACACCATGATGTGATAAAGGGAACCATGATGTGATAAAGGGCACCATGATGTGATAAGGGGCACCATGATGTGATAAAGGGCACCATGATGTGTGATAAGGGGCACCATGATGTGATAAAGGGCACCATGATGTGATAAAGGACACCATGATGTGATAAAGGACACCATGATGTGATAAGGGGCACCATGATGTGATAAAGGGCACCATGATGTGATAAGGGGCACCATGATGTGATAAAGGGCACCGTGATGTGATAAGGGGCACCGTGATGTGATAAAGGGAACCATGATGTGATAAAGGGCACCATGATGTGATAAGGGGCACCATGATGTGATAAAGGGCACCATGATATGTGATAAGGGGCACCATGATATGTGATAAGGGGCACCATGATGTGATAAAGAACACCATGATGTGATAAAGGGCACCATGATGTGATAAAGGACACCATGATGTGATAAGGGGCACCATGCTGTGATAAAGGGCACCATGATGTGATAAAGGACACCATGATGTGATAAAGGAGACCATGATGTGACAAGGGGCACCATGATGTGATAAGGGGCACCATGATGTGATAAAGAACACCATGATGTGATAAGGGGCACCATGATGTGATAAAGGGAACCATGATGTGATAAAGGGCACCATGATGTGATAAGGGGCACCATGATGTGATAAAGGGCACCATGATATGTGATAAGGGGCACCATGATATGTGATAAGGGGCACCATGATATGTGATAAGGGGCACCATGATGTGATAAAGAGCACCATGATTTGATAAAGGGCACCATGATGTGATAAGGGGCGCCATGATTTGATAAAGGGCACCATGATGTGATAAGGGGCACCATCAGTGCTGTATTTTGGCCTAGGCCAACAAGGCCCAGGCCTAGGGCGGCACTTTGCAGGGGGGCAGCAAAGAAGCCGTCCCCCTCCACCTGAGACTCTATTGGCCACTGGTTACTAGAGCCGCCCCTCTCATTCCCCCTCTCTCTCACCCCCCCTCCTCTCTCTCTCATCCCCCTCTCTCTCTCATTCCCCCCTCTCTCACACTCTCATTCCCCCTCTCTCTCTCACCCCCCCTCTTCTCTCTTCACCCCCCCTCTCTCTCATCCCCCTCTCTTTGTCTCTCTCTCATCCCCCCTTTCTCTCTCTCTTATCCCCCCTCACTCTCTCATCCCGACTCACCCACCCCACTATCTCTCTCCCTCACCCACCCCCCCTCTCATGAAATCTTAGGGGTTCATGCTGGGACTTGTAGCCCTTCAATTTTGGAGGGAGCCACATCCATTAAAAAAGGAGTGGGGAAAAGTTACATAGGTGGGGGTGGGGGAGGGGGCGCCCAATTTTAGTCTTGCCTAGGGCAGCACAAAACCAAAATACACCACTGGGCACCATGATGTGACTAAGGGCACCATGATGTGATACAGGGCACCATGATGTGATAAAGGGCACCATGATGTGATAAGGACCACCATGATGTGATAAAGGACACCATGCTGTGATAAAGGGCACCATGATGTGATAAAGGACACCATGATGTGATAAGGGGCACCATGATGTGATAAAGGACACCATGATGTGTGATAAGGGGCACCATGATGTGATAAAGGGCACCATGATGTGATAAAGGACACCATGATGTGATAAGGGGCACCATGATGTGATAAAGGACACCATGATGTGTGATAAGGGGCACCATGATGTGATAAAGGGCACCATGATGTGATAAAGGACACCATGATGTGATAAAGGACACCATGATGTGATAAGGGGCACCATGATGTGATAAAGGGAACCATGATGTGATAAAGGGCACCATGATGTGATAAGGGGCACCATGA
Organism: Pelophylax lessonae; assembly: GCF_965119305.1. Classification (NCBI taxonomy): domain Eukaryota; kingdom Metazoa; phylum Chordata; class Amphibia; order Anura; family Ranidae; genus Pelophylax; species Pelophylax lessonae. The sequence goes on along the minus strand of NC_138771.1, from coordinate 12,198,404 downwards.
TGTGATAAAGGGCACCATGATGTGTGATAAGGGGCACCATGATGTGATAAAGGGCACCATGATGTGATAAAGGACACCATGATGTGATAAAGGACACCATGATGTGATAAGGGGCACCATGATGTGATAAAGGGCACCATGATGTGATAAGGGGCACCATGATGTGATAAAGGGCACCGTGATGTGATAAGGGGCACCATGATGTGATAAAGGGAACCATGATATGATAAAGGGCACCATGATGTGATAAGGGGCACCATGATGTGATAAAGGGCACCATGATATGTGATAAGGGGCACCATGATATGTGATAAGGGGCACCATGATGTGATAAAGGGCACCATGATGTGATAAAGGACACCATGATGTGATAAGGGGCACCATGCTGTGATAAAGGGCACCATGATGTGATAAAGGACACCATGATGTGATAAAGGACACCATGCTGTGATAAAGGGCACCATGATGTGATAAAGGACACCATGATGTGATAAAGGACACCATGATGTGATAAGGGGCACCATGATGTGATAAGGGGCACCATGATGTGATAAGGGGCACCATGATGTGATAAAGGGCACCATGATGTGATAAGGGGCACCATGATGTGATAAAGAACACCATGATGTGATAAGGGGCACCATGATGTGATAAGGGGCACCATGATGTGATAAGGGGCACCATGATGTGATAAAGGACACCATGTTGTGATAAAGGGCACCATGATGTGATAAAGGGCACCATGATGTGATAAGGGGCACCATGATGTGATAAAGGGCACCATGATGTGATAAGGGGCACCATGATGTGATAAAGAACACCATGATGTGATAAAGGGCACCATGATGTGATAAAGGACACCATGCTGTGATAAAGGACACCATGATGTGATAAAGGACACCATGATGTGATAAGGGGCACCATGATGTGATAAAGGACACCATGATGTGATAAGGGGCACCATGATGTGATAAAGGGCACCATGATGTGATAAGGGGCACCATGATGTGATAAAGGGCACCGTGATGTGATAAGGGGCACCATGATGTGATAAAGGGAACCATGATGTGATAAAGGGCACCATGATGTGATAAGGGGCACCATGATGTGATAAAGGGCACCATGATATGTGATAAGGGGCACCATGATGTGATAAAGGGAACCATGATGTGATAAAGGGCACCATGATGTGATAAGGGGCACCATGATTTGATAAAGGGCACCATGATGTGATAAGGGGCACCATGATGTGACTAAGGGCACCATGATGTGATTAAGGGCACCATGATGTGATACAGGGCACCATGATGTGATATGGGGCACCATGATGTGATAAAGGACACCATGATGTGATAAGGGGCACCATGCTGTGATAAAGGGCACCATGATGTGATAAGGGGCACCATGATGTGATAAAGGGTACCATGATGTGATAAAGGGCACCATGATGTGATAAGGGGCACCATGATGTGATAAAGGACACCATGATGTGATAAGGGGCACCATGATGTGATAAGGGGCACCATGCTGTGATAAAGGGCACCATGATGTGATAAAGGACACCATGATGTGATAAAGGACACCATGCTGTGATAAAGGGCACCATGATGTGATAAAGGACACCATGATGTGATAAAGGACACCATGATGTGATAAGGGGCACCATGATGTGATAAGGGGCACCATGATGTGATAAGGGGCACCATGATGTGATAAAGGGCACCATGATGTGATAAGGGGCACCATGATGTGATAAAGAACACCATGATGTGATAAGGGGCACCATGATGTGATAAGGGGCACCATGATGTGATAAGGGGCACCATGATGTGATAAAGGACACCATGTTGTGATAAAGGGCACCATGATGTGATAAAGGGCACCATGATGTGATAAGGGGCACCATGATGTGATAAAGGGCACCATGATGTGATAAGGGGCACCATGATGTGATAAAGAACACCATGATGTGATAAAGGGCACCATGATGTGATAAAGGACACCATGCTGTGATAAAGGACACCATGATGTGATAAAGGACACCATGATGTGATAAGGGGCACCATGATGTGATAAAGGACACCATGATGTGATAAGGGGCACCATGATGTGATAAAGGGCACCATGATGTGATAAGGGGCACCATGATGTGATAAAGGGCACCGTGATGTGATAAGGGGCACCATGATGTGATAAAGGGAACCATGATGTGATAAAGGGCACCATGATGTGATAAGGGGCACCATGATGTGATAAAGGGCACCATGATATGTGATAAGGGGCACCATGATGTGATAAAGGGAACCATGATGTGATAAAGGGCACCATGATGTGATAAGGGGCACCATGATTTGATAAAGGGCACCATGATGTGATAAGGGGCACCATGATGTGACTAAGGGCACCATGATGTGATTAAGGGCACCATGATGTGATACAGGGCACCATGATGTGATATGGGGCACCATGATGTGATAAAGGACACCATGATGTGATAAGGGGCACCATGCTGTGATAAAGGGCACCATGATGTGATAAGGGGCACCATGATGTGATAAAGGGTACCATGATGTGATAAAGGGCACCATGATGTGATAAGGGGCACCATGATGTGATAAAGGACACCATGATGTGATAAAGGACACCATGATGTGATAAAGGGCACCATGATGTGATAAGGGGCACCATGATGTGATAAAGGGCACCATGATTTGATAAAGGGCAACATGATGTGATAAGGGGCACCATGATGTGATAAGGGGCACCATGATGTGATAAAGGGCACCATGATGTGATTAGGGGCACCATGATGTGATAAGGGGCACCATGATGTGATAAGGGGCACCATGATGTTTTAAAGGGCACCATGATGTGATAAGGGGCACCATGATGTGATAAAGGACACCATGATGTGATAAGGGGCACCATGATATGATAAAGGACAGCATGATGTGATAAGGGGCACCATGATGTGATAAAGGGCACCATGATTTGATAAAGGGCAACATGATGTGATAAGGGGCACCATGATGTGATAAGGGGCACCATGATTTGATAAAGGGCACCATGATGTGATAAAGGGCACCGTGATGTCATAAGGGGCACCATGATGTCATAAGGGGCACCATGATGTCATAAGGGGCACCATGATGTGATAAAGGGCACCATGATGTGATAAAGGGCACCATGATGCGATAAGGGGCACCATGATGTGATAAAGGGCACCATGATGCGATAAGGGGCACCATGATGCGATAAGGGGCACCATGATGTGATAAGGGGCACTGTGATTTGTAAAGGCCATTATGATATGAAAATGGCTGTAATGTAACGGGGTACTGTGATGTGATAAGGGGTACTGTGATTGTTTGCCCAGGGTCCAACCCATATGAAAGACTGCCCTGATTGTACCTGTTCCTTTGCTGTTGCTCTTCTATATAAGATTGACCGGTCCATTAGCCAATCAGGTCTGAAGACGACGCTTGTTGCTTTTAACCACTTTAAGACCGGGCCTATTTTTGTCACTTGGTGTTTACAAGCTAAAATCTGTTTTTTTTTTTTGCTAGAAAACTACTTAGAACCCCCAAACATTTTATGTATATATATTTTTTTTAGCAGAGACCCTAGAAAATAAAATGGAGATCGTTGCAATATTTTTTATCACACCGTATTTGCGCATCGGTTTTCCAAACGCAATATTTTTGGAAAAAAATTCATTTTTTTAATTAAAAAATAAAAAAACAGTAAAGGTAGCCCAATTTTTTCCATAATGTGAAAGATAATGTTACGCCGAGTAAATAGATACCCAACATGTCATGCTGCAAAATTGCGCATGCTCGCGGAATGGCGACAAACTTTGGTACTTAAAAATCCCCACATTTTAAAAATTTCTACAGGTTACCACTTTAAAGTTACAGAGGAGGTCTAGGGCTAGTATTATTGCTCTCGCTCTAACGATCGTGGCGATACCTCACATGTGTGGTTTGAACACCGTTTACATATGTGGGCGGGACTTCCGTATGCATTCGTTTCTGCACGCAAGCTAACAGGGACAGGGTGTTTTAATTTTTTTTTTCCTATTTTATTTATTATTTTTTATTTTTACACAGTTTTTAAAAGAAAAAAAAATTTGATCATTTTTATTCCTATTACAAGGAATGTAAACATCCCTTGTAATAGAAATAAGCATGACAGGTCCTCTTTATTGTGAGATCTGGGGGTCAAATAGACCTCAGACCTCAAAATCTGACCCCCTAACTGACATTTTTTTCCTATTTATTTTATTTATTATTTTTACAGTTTTTCTTTTCCAATTATTGATCATTTTTATTCCTATTACAAGGAATGTAAACATCCCTTGTAATATAAATAGGCATGACAGGTCCTCTTTATTGTGAGATCTGGGGGTCAAAAAGACCTCAGACCTCAAAATCTGACCCCCCTAACTGACATTTTTTTCCTATTTATTTTATTTATTATTTTTACACCGGTTTTTTTTTTTTTTTTTAATTATTGATCATTTTTATTCCTGTTACAAGGAATGTAAACATCCCTTGTAATAGAAATAGGCATGACAGGTCCTCTTTATTGTGAGATCTGGGGGTCAAAAAGACCTCAGACCTCAAAATCTGACCCCCTAAGAGTCGGTTCACACTGGGGCGGCACGACTCTGTACTACTTCCGGGGCGACTTTTGCAGTCCCGTGCACCGCGACTTCGGCGCGACTTGCACGGACTTCACATAATGGAAGTCTATGCAAGTCGCTCCAGGTCGCCCCGAAGTAGTACGGGACCCTTTTTCTAAGTCGGAGCGACTTGTGTCGTTTCTATTAGAACGGGTCCTGTAGCAGTCAATGGACTGCGAGGGACCGTGACTTGTCAGGCTGACAAGTCGCTCTAGTGTGAATCGAGTCTAACTGACATTTTTTCCAATTTATTTTATTTATTATTTTTACACAGTTTTTTTTTTTTTTTTTTTAATCATTTTTATTTTTATTACAAGGAATGTAAACATTCCTTGTAATAGAAATAAGCAGGACAGGACCTCTTTATTGTGAGATCTGGGGGTCAAAAAGACCTCAGACCTCAAAATCTGACCCCCTAACTGACATTTTTTTCCTATTTAATTTATTTATTATTTTTTATTTTACACAGTTTTTTTTTTTAAATTGTTGACTATTTTTATTCCTATTACAAGGAATGTAAACATCCCTTGTAATAGAAATAAGCATGACAGGACCTCTTTATTGTGAGATCTGGGGGTCAAAAAGACCTCAGACCTCAAAATCTGACCCCCTAAGAGTCGGTTCACACTGGGGCGGCACGACTCTGTACTACTTCGGGGGCGACTTGTGCAGTCCCATGCACCGCGACTTCGGCGCGACTTGCACGGACTTCACATAATGGAAGTGTATGCAAGTCGCTCCAGGTCGCCCCGAAGTAGTACGGGACCTTTTTTCTAAGTCGGGGCAACTTGTGTCGCTTCTATTAGAACGGGTCCTGTAGTAGTCAATGGACCGCGAGGGAGCGCGACTTGTCAGGCTGACAAGTCGCTCTAGTGTGAATCGAGTCTAACTGACATTTTTTCCGATTTATTTTATTTATTATTTTTTATTTTTACAGGTTTTATTTTTTTTAATTTTTGATCATTTTTATTCCTATTTCAAGGAATGTAAACATCCCTTCTAATATAAATAGGCATGACAGGTCCTCTTTATTGTGAGATCTGGGGGTCAAAAAGACCTCAGACCTCACAACTACACTAAAAAAAAAAAAAAAAATTGTTAAAAAAAAAAAAAAATCGGCCCTTTATACCGGTTGCTAGGCAACGACGCTTGACGCCGCTCCAGTCCTCCAAGACCATAGAGTCGAGTGAGGGCCATCTTGCCCTCAATCGACTTCCTGTCTCTGAGGATCCGAGACCGGATCGTTTTCCCCGCTGCCGGCGGGTCCGGTAAGCGGGGAAAACGGCTGGGACATGGCGGGGTGGGGAAACCTCTTCCGCAGCACCGTAAGGGTGATCCCGCGGCGAATCCCCTCCCCTTCCATCCAGGCAACAACAGGGAACACAGCGTGCACGCGAGCCTGCCAAGGCCTCGGGACGGTCCGAAGAAGCTGTGGGACAGTATTTATACAAACATGCTCTTACCTCTACTACTTATTTCACTATCTTGTGGGTTGCCAATTGTCATTTTAAATAAAGCATTGATTTTATATGCTGCACTTAGTCTGGCGCCCCTTTGTTCCTGCTTTTACCCACAGAGTCCACAGCTTCGCTCTAAGGGTGCTGCCATCGAGTGCATTCTAAAAACTTGAAAGTTGAATGGAGAGTAAAATACTCTCTGTAATTCTGGCACCGTCCCCTAAAAATAAGAACTATGTGGATATAACCAGGTATGGTGGGAAAGGGGAACAGGGGCTGAAAGGGGGAAGGGAAAGGGACAGGAAGAGGGAGGGGAGGGGAAGGTTGTGTCAACCAATCCTGGAAGTAGGGATTTGAATGTGCCCAAGCATATCAGACAGAAAGGGTTGAAAGGAATTATTCCAGATTTAAAGTACAAAAAGATGAAAAAAAGTCACAACAAAAATGATGTAACAATGCATGCATATAATGCGTCACATGACCCGGGGAAGCGATTGTGAGCGAAACGTGTAGATAAAGCTGTTGCTCTACGCGTTTCGCTCACAATCGCTGAGCTTCTTCAGGATCCAATTTTACATGCATACAGAAAAGACCTTTATGATAAAACAACGTCCTTATCATAAAATCATTCAACCAGTGTCATGGATGAGTAATGATATCTTGAACTTTATACTGAGATTAACCACTTGCCGACTGCCTAACGCCGATCTACGTCGGCAGTCAGCCCCTCACAGGCAAAGTGACGTAGGGCTACGCCACTAGCTTGTGAGGGTCTAGGGAGCGAGCGCGCGCCCCCCGGAGGCGCGCTCCCGCTCCCGCGTGGTCACGGACCCCCCCGCGCGTGTGACCAGCGGACCCGATGTCCGCCGGTCACTCGGCGATCGGCCGGGGAGAGGGAGAATGTCAGGCAGCTTGTGTAAACAAGCTGCCTGTCATTCTCCTCGCTGTAAAGACACTGATCAAACGGATCTAGTATGTAGATCCGTTGATCAGTGTCCTTACAGCTGAAGCCACAGCCAATCACAGTAGAAAGCACGCCCCTAGGGACACACACAGCCCCTCCCTCCCAAATAAAGTTAACCCCTTCACAACCAGTGTATTTTTACAGTAACAGTGCATATGTATAGCACTGATTACTGTAGAAATGTCACTGGTAACCCCGAAAGTGTCACAAATGTCAGTCAAGGGTCCGATCTGTCCGCCCCAATGTCGCAGTACCGCAAAAAAAATCGCAGATCGCCGCCATTACGCGTTAAAAAAAAAAACAACAAAAATGACAAAAATCTTTCCCTTTGTTAGTAAACGCGATAACTTTTGCGCAAACCAATCAAAATAGGCTTTTTGCAATTCTTTTTACCAAACATATGTAGCATAAAACAAATTGGCCGAAAATTTTAAAAAATTTTGATTTTTACTTTTTTTTGGGGGGGAATTTCATATAAAAAAATGTGAAAAATATTGTTATTTTTGCAAAATTGACGCTCTTTTTTTGTTTATAGCGCGTGATCAAAAAATCGCACAGGTGATCAAATACCACCAAAAGAAAGCTCTGTTTGTGGGAAAAAAAGGACGTCAAATTCGTTTAGGTACAGCATCGCGCGACCGCGCAATTGTCCGTTAAAGTCACGCAGTGCCGAATCGCAAAATACCCCCTGGTCTTTTAGCAGCCAAATCCTCCGGGGCTTAAGTGGTTAACTAGTAATGGCGGCGATCTGCGATTTTTTTTGCGGGACTGCGACTTTTCAGCAGACAGATCGGACCCCTGACTGACATTTTTTACACTTTTGGGGGTACCAGTGACATTACTGCAGTAATCAGTGCTATAAATATGCACTGTTACTGTAAAAATGACACTGGCAGGGAAGGGGTTAACTTTACTGGTGATCAAGGGGTTAAGTATGTCCCTAGGGGCGTGATTCTAACTGTGGGGGGGGGGCGTGGCTTGTGATGTAATCACAGAGACATGCGATCCTATATAGAAGGATCACATAGCCTCTGTGATCACTTTAGTGAGAATGACAGATGGCTGTGTTTACATCCGCCGTCTGTCTTCCTCCCTCTCCTGCGGGAGATCGCGAGTGACCGGCAGCCATCGGAGCCGCCGGTCACACGCATTGGCTCCCCAGGCAACGAGTGGGGACGGGAGCGCCCTGGCGGCTGCGCGCACTCGCCCCCTTTAGGCTCGTGGGCGAGCGACGTACCCCTACATCACTTTGCCTGTAAGCGTCTGACTGCCGCAGTAAATAGTCATGCGGCGGTCAGCAAGTTGTTAATGGCCACGCCAAAGAGATAATATAGGATAGAAAAGCTGGGAGGGGGGAAACTGAGACAGGGGCCCCTAATCCAGCATATACCAGACATACAAATCCAGAGTATAGAGGTATCAAAATATAAAGTCTGTAATCATTACGTGCAGTGACCTGGCAAACAGCCCAATGGAGTATGTAACACAAGGTCTGCATTCTAAAAACTTTTATGGATTTCCTCCATGGATGGCCTGAATGACAAGCGTCATGTCTTGAGGAAACCAGGCACCGCTCATCACCTGGCCAATACCATCCCTACAATGAAGCATGGTGGTGGCAGCATCATGTTGTGGGGATGTTTTTCAGTGGCAGGAACTGGGAGACTAGTCAGGATTGAGGGAAAGATGAATGCAGCTATGTACAGAGACATCCTTGATGAAAATCTGCTCCAGAGCGCTCTGGACCTTAGACTTAACAGGACAACAACCCTAAGTACACAGCCAAAGGAGTGGCTATGGGACAACTCTGTGAATGTCCTTGAGGGGCACTTAAACCTGATTGAACATCTCTGGAGAGATCTGAAAATGGCTGTGCACCGACGCTCCCCATCCAACCTGATGGAGCTTAAGAAGAATGGGAGAAAATGCCCCAAAATAGGTGAGCCAATCATCCAGAGCTGAAGTGGTTAAAATCCTCATTTCTTTTTCTGAAAACAATAGAATGATTGGCTTTACCAAAAAGCTGGAATTTTGTTTTGTCAGCACATTCTCCCAAAAGGATTTTGGACTCCTTAGGTACGTTTTGGCAAACTCTTTGATCAGTTTTTCTCTTTTGGGAGATTAGCTACAGTGCCGTGGGCTGTAAAACTTCTTGACTATGTTGCGTACAGTGGACACAGGAACATTAAGATCTCTGGAGACGGAATTGTAACCTTGAGATTCTCCAAGCTTTTCCACAATTCTTCTTCTCAAATCCTCAGACAATTCTTTGCTGCTCTTTCTCTTCTCCATGCTCAGTGTGACACGCAGAGACACACAACAGAAAGGTTGAGTCAATTTTTCATCATTTTAACTGGTTGCCGGTCTGATTACTATATTGTCAGCACCTGTTAATTAACCACTTGCCGACCGCTCACTCGAGCTCTACTGCGGCAAAGTGGCTCGTTCCCGTCCAGCGACGTAGACCTACGTCGCTGGACTCCTCCCCTTGTGGGCGGCGCACGCACGCTGCTGGAGGCTCGCTCCCGCTGTATTCAGTCACAGCGGGAGTTGGGCCAGGGGAGGAGCGGCGGTGATCACCGCCGTTCTTCCCCGATCGTCTGGGAATCGAGTCTGGAGATCCGCCCGCTTGTGTAAACAGAGCGGGCGGATCTCCTAAGTGACAGACAGTGACAGATTGCAGGGTTCAGCATAGCTCAACCTGCGATCTGTGCCTGTGTCACTCAGTCACCTCCCCCCACACACGTTAGTAAGCACCAGGCATACATTAACCCCTCCCTCTCCAATAAAATTAACCCCTTCTATGCCAGTGTCATTTTTACAGTAACAGTGCATATGTATAGCACTGATTTACTGTAGTAATGTCACTGATACCCCCAAAAGTGTCAAAAATGTCAGTCAAGGGTCCGATCTGTCCGCCGCAATGTCGCAGTCCCGCAAAAAAAAAAAAAAATGCAGATCGCCGCCATTACTCGTTAAAAAAAAAAAAAAACACCAAAAATGACAAAAATCTTTCCCTTAGTTAGTAAACGCAATAACTTTTGCGCAAACCAATTAAATACGCTTATTGTAATTTTTTTTACCAAACATAGGTAGCAGAAAACAAATTGGCCAAAAATGTAAAAAAAATTTTGATTTTTACATTTTTTTGGGGGGAATTTCATATAAAAAAAAAATGTGAAAAATATTGTTATTTTTTCAAAATTGTTACTATTTTTTTGTTTATAGCGCAAAAAGTAAAAATCGCACAGGTGATCAAATACCACCAAAAGAAAGCTCTGTTTGTGGGGAAAAAAAGGATGTAAATTTTGTTTGGGTACGGCGTTGCATGACCGCGCAATTGTCAGTTAAAGTCGCACAGTGCCGAATCGCAAAAAGTGACCTGGACGTAAGACAGCAAAATCATCCGGTGGTAAAGTGGTTAATACAGGTGAATTTATTTATTAATTTTTTTTTCTATAATTACAAATTACATAAGCATCACATACTTGGAATGCTATTATTTCTTACAATTTTGAGTCCTCTCTGGCAGTAGCAGTTGCTTGTGTTTGCAGACACTACAACCCCTCTGAGCCCCATTTAAAGTATGCTACACCCCCTTTATTGGATTAACCACTTCAAGACAGGGCCTATTTCTGACACTTGTTGTTTACAAGTTAAAATCAGTATTTTGCTAGAAATTTACTTAGATCCCACAAACATTATATATACAGTATATACAGTATATATATATATATATATATATATAGTGTTCATTGCAATATTTTATGTCACTCTGTATTTGCGCAGAAGTTTTTCAAACGCAATTTTGTTGGGAAAAATACACTTAAATTTAAAAAAACTAAACAGTAACGCTAGCCCAATTTGTTTGTATAATGTGAAAGATGATGTTACACCGAGTAATTAGATAGCTAATATGTCACATTTAAAAATTGCGCACACTCGTGGAATGGCGACAAACTACGGTACTTAAAAATCCCCATAGGTAACACTTTAAAATGTTTTAATGGTTACCAGTTTAGAGTTACAGAGGAGGTCTTATGCTAGAATTATTGCTCTCGCTCTACCGTTTGTGACGATACCCCACATGTGTGATTTGAACACTGTTTAAATTTGTCTGCGCGGCTTATGTATGCATTTTCTTTGGTGCACGAGCACGGAGGGATGGGGGCGCTTTAAAATCTTTTTTCCTTTTTTTTTTTACACTGTCCCTTTAAAGAAAAATTCCTGATCACTTTTATTGCTGTCACAAGGAATGTAAACATCCCTTGTGACAGTAGTAGGCAGTGACAGGTCTTCTTTATGGAGGGATCGGGGGTCTAAATGACCCCAAACCCCTCCTCTGCACTTCAAAGAATTCAAAACGCCAAAATCTGCGTTTCTGAATACTTTGGCGTTTTAAATCTGGCGCCGCTGGCTGCCGAGTAAACCAGAAGTGACGTTGTGACGTTGCATCCGGGTTACTACATTGAAGACCCAATCAAAGCTGATTCCGGCTTTGTTCGCATCTCTGGCCAGCAGAACTAGTGTCCTCATTGGAAGATTTCCTCTCAATTCCTGTTCTGGGGCCTTTCTTTCACTTTTGGTGCTAATGGGAAACATGAAATATAGAGAGGGTGAATCTCCCCAATGGGGATACAGACAGTAGGCGAATACTCCATGACCATGTGACGTTCAGGCTGAGACCCTGGCAGAATGTGACATTCCCATCGAGACCCCGGAAGAATGTGTAGTTCACGTTGAGACTCCACCACAATATGTTGTTCATGTTGAGATACCACCAAAATGTGTCGTTCACATTGAGACACCAGCACAATGTGTCGTTCACAATGAGACACCACACAATGTGTCGTTCGCGTTGAGACACCAGTACAATGTGTTGTTCACAATGAGATACTCCACAATTTGTCATTCGCGTTGAGGTACTCCACAATGTGACATTCCTGTTGAGACACCGGCAGAATGTGACATTCAGGCTGAGACTCCACCACAATGTGACGTTCAGGCTGAGACCCCAGAAGAATGTAAAATTCCCGTCGAGACCCCGGAAGAATGTGACGTTCCTGTTGAGACACCGGAAGAGTGTGATGCAACGTTCTCGTTGGGACCCCGAAGGAATGTGACATTCCCATTGAGACACCGCAAGAATGTTATGTTCCCGTTGAGACTTCATCACAATGTAACATTCAGACTAGGATCCCTGCAGAATGAGAACACTCCGTTAGGACCCCGGAAGAAAGTGACTTTCCTGTTGGGACCCCGGAAGAATGCGACGTTCCCGTGGAGACCCTGGAAGAATGTGACGTTCTCGTTAAGACCCCACCACAATGTGACTTTCAGGCTGAGACCCCGGCAGAATGTTACCTTCCCGTTGAGACCCCAAAAGAACGTCACGTTCTCGTTGAGATCCCAGAAGAATCTGACGTTCCTGTTGAGACCCCAGAAGAATGTGACGTTTCCGTTCAGACCCCGGAAACCCCAGAATGTGACGTTCTCTATGAGACTTCACCACAATGTGACATTCAGACAGAGACTGCAGCAGAATGTGATATTCCCGTTGAGACCCCAGAAGAACGGGACATTCCTGTTGAGACCCAGGAAGAATGTGACATTCCCATTGGGACCTCGGAAGAATGTGAAGTTCCCGTTGGGACCCCGGAGGAATGTGAAGTTCCCATTGGGACGCTGGAAGAATGTGACATTCCCATTGGGACCCCGGAAGAATGCGATATTCCCATTGAGACCCCACCGGAAGAATGTAACGTTCCCATTGGGACCCCGGAAGAATGTAACATACCCGAGTGGACCCCAGAAGAATGTAACGTTCCTGACTGGATCCTGGAAGGAAGTGCCTTTCCTGTTGGGACCCCAGAAGAATGTGACGATCCTGATGGGACCCCAGAATAATGTAACGTTCCCATTGGGACAACAGAAGACTGTAAGGTTCCCATTGGGACCTCGGAAGAATGTGAAGTTCCCGTTGGGACCCCGGAAGAATGTGAAGTTCCCCTTGGGACCCCGGAAGAATGTGAAGTTCCTGTTGGGACTCTGGAAGAATGCGACATTCCCATTGGGACCCCAGGAAGAATGTAACATTCCCAAGTGGACCCCAGAAGAATGTAATGTTCCTGATTGGACCCCGGAAGGAAGTGCCATTCCTGTTGGGACCCCAGAAGAATGTGACAATCCCATTGGGACCCTGGAAGAATGTGACATGTGATGAACTGGAGCAAGGAGGAGGGGTTAGGGTTCATGGAGAACTGGGCTGACTTTTCTATCAATTACTGGCTCTATAGTAGGGAAGGACTGCACTTAAATGGGCAGGATACCACTCTATTGGGAGAGAAGATTACCAAAAAAGATGGCAGAAATTCAGGTCGACGGTCCATCAGAATGTGTACTTCACACTGAAAACCCAACAGAATGTGACTCTCACGCTGAGAATGCACCAGAATGCGACATTATCATTGAGAATCCACCAGAATGCCAGAAGAACCTTTTGACATCTTTGATGACGCCCATTGTAGGCGGGCGAAACTAATCGACGTACTTCCTGGCAGACGAGAACCACACAACGTCACTTCCTATACCCTGTGGAACGCACGCCGGCAGCGTACCCGGAAGTGGACGGATTTGTTGTGTTATTGCTGTTATTGAAATGCGATTTCATGCTATACCTTTGTGAGTAGTTTTTATATATAATTTTTTTAATAAATGCTCTACGGGCTTCACTATGTTTGGCTCCTTCCCTTCCTTTTGATTACCTGATCGAGGGGGGACTTTACATAGAGGCTGGAGGTCTGTTGGAAAAAGGCTTTGCTGACCCATCCATCCCTACTGGCCATTGGTTGGTAAACCACTGCATACTTGAGGCTCAGATATATCTTAAGTCTGGTGAGTGGATCCCCAAAAGGGTCTCCTTGAAAGCACCTTGGCACCTGTGTGGAGCACTTCAAGCACCTTATTCAGCACCTTATTTAATTTTAAGTGGACTATATTTTTGGACTGCACATGATTTAGCGCTTTGGCACTTCTGCACCATTTATGAATTTAATTGCACCTTTGCATATTTATTGATTTATTATCCTTATTTATTGTCATTATTATTGAATGCTTTTGGATATTTCAGATTTTGTCACTAGTGCACTTTATTATTTATATTTTGTAATTTGTGAATTACTTATATTTTATTACTTTACACACGCCTGGTAGCGCTGTTTTAGTATATCTTACAATCTTCATAAAGCTGGTCAGCAGAGAGAAGCATGAAGTGCTTTAGAATTTCCTGCTAGAGGACTGCGCTGACCTTGGACTTGATAAAAACACAGTGGACCAACACCAGCAGATGACATGGTTCCCTAAATCATCACTGACTGGGACCTTGATTTCCAAGTGAAATGCAAAGTTTTCACAGTCAGTGTTGTATTAAGAAACTTTTTTTTTTTTTTTTTTTTTAATTGGTTTTATGTAATAATGAGATTTTTGTACTTACCGTAAAACCCATTTCTCTGAGTTATTTGATAGACACAGCGCTCCATTAATCATAACTAGTGGGTTATATTGCTTCCTCCTGGAGTAGGACTAGGCAGAATAAAAAAACATCTGGCTACGCCCATGGGCCATCTTCAGCTGGAATAAACTTCCCTCTCTGCTCTAGGTAATCAGTTTAGTTGCAAGTATCAGAACTCCATAGAGGGGGCGGTGCTGTGTCCGTCGAACTCAGAGAAATGGATTTTACAGTAAGAAAAAAAAAAATCCCATTCTCTTTCGTTCAATCAACAGATACAGCGCTCCATATATCATAACTAGTGGGACGTCCAAAAGGAAAATGAGGGGTAGAGAAAATAACCCAAGAGCCCTTACCCAGGACACAGGAACCTTAACCAGGTCACAGGAGCCCAGTCTGAAAATAAAGGTTTAAAGAAAAAAACACGCCTCAAGAGGGAACAGCCCCTCTTAAACAGCAGCCTGCAAACCTTTGCTGCTGAAAGAAGCATCCGCAGATGCCAAAGTATCTACCTTAAAGAATTTTGAAAAGGTATGCACAGACAACCAAGTGGCCATCTTGCAAACTTGCTATATTGAAGCCTGATGACGGAAGGCCCAAGAAGCACTCAGCGCCTGAGTAGAATGCGCCTTGCCAGGGAAAGGTGGAAGCTGACCTTTAATGGAATAGGCCTGAGTCACCATCTGTCTGATCCATCTGGAGATGGTAGCCGAAGAAATGGCCAGCCCTTTTCATGATCTGTCTGTAACCACAAAAAAGTGGGTCTGACCTCTGAAAAGACTCAGTAGCTGCCACACATACCCGAATCGCACAAACCACATCCAAGGTATGCAAAGCAAATGCCTTGGGATGAGCCAGCTTAGGACACAAGGAAGGCAACACATTGTCCTCACTCAAATGGAAGTCAGAGACAACTTTGGGCAGGAATGATGGACAGGGACGAAGAACCACTTTATCCCTATGGACCACTAAATAGGGAGTGTGACAGGTTAATGCAGGCAACTCTGATACCCTGCGGGCCGAGGTAATAGGGATGTCACCTTCTGGGATAACGTAGGCAAGAGAATCTCCCGAATATTCTCAAATGGAGGTTTCTGGAGAACCGAAAGCACTAAATTGAAATCCCATGGCAGCAAAAGAGACCGTACAGGTGGAGCCACATGTCAAAGCCCCTGAATGAAGGTACGAACGAAAGAATGCGTGGGCTGGGGGGGGGGGGTCACTGAAAGAAGATTGCCAAGGCAGACAACTGGCCCTTGATGGCAATCAAGGCCAACTTCTGATCAATGCCCTGTTGAAGAAAGGTTTAAGATCCGTGCCACAGAAAAGGATCGAGGATGAGCGCCAATCGACTCACACCAAGAAATGTATGCTTGCGTAAGTTATATCTTCCTCTTGCAAGAGGAGGTTTAGCGTTTCCTAACTTTAAGTTGTATTTTTGGGCGGCTGTACTAGTGACGGTCCGGTGGTGGTTCTCCCAGCCCAAAACTAACTCCGCAGTTACACTAGAAGCAGCACTGCTGGGTTCCTATGCGGCCCTTAGTAATCTGGTTTTCCGGGGGGGAAGGGCACATCCTCAAATAACCAGTCTGATGAAGACGGTGCTGTGGATATGGACTCGGGCGCGGGTGATATATAACGCACCTTTACATATATCTCCCCACACTCCGCTGTGGGGCAATCCTAATCTAATACATCTGTATCAACTTCCTGATCCCCAGGTATGGGCTGCCAGAGGGATAGTTACGATGAAACATGTTATTAGAGATGGAAAACTTCAAGGCTTTGAAGCTCTCCAGTCTACCCACTCATTGCCTCCCACTATGGGGTTTCGTTATCGCCAGCTTAGTCATGCTATGCGGGCTCAGTTCCAAGGCCCTGTTGTCTTGGAATCGGACCCTTTGGAGAAAATGCTAACTTTTAAGGTAATAGGGAAAACTCTCTCTGCTATATATTTTATACTCTCAACAGATCATAGTCAGTCCCTTGAGAAAACCTATAATAAATGGAAGGATGACATCCCAGATCTGACTGTTGAAGATTGGGAGAATTCGGTTAATAATTATATCCCATCAATGATAGCGGCTAAGGACAGATTCATACAACTCAAATTCTTACATAGAGCATACTACACGCCACAACGTCTTGCTAGGATATATCCCATGAAGGATCCTTCGTGCACTAGATGTGGGCATGAAATTGGTACTTTTTTACATGTTGTTTGGTCGTGTCCCGAGCTGGCAACCTTTTGGAAGGCAGTGACGGGTACTATTGGGGAAATTTTTGACATTATGATTCCTTTGGACCCAAAGGTAACTTTACTGAGTAACCTTACAGAAGTGGCTGGGGATAGATATACTAAAATGTGCATTATGTATACCCTGTTTTATGCCAGGAGAGAAATCCTTTTGCGATGGAAGTTACCCGAACCTCCCACCCGATCAACCTGGATAGCTGCTGTTGCTAAGACACTTCCATTCTACCGTTTTACATACGGTAGTAGGAATTGCCCAAAAAAATTCGATAAAGTGTGGTCAGCCTGGATTGATGCTGTAGGTGTGCCAATGTCACCTGTTTCATAATGATAGAAGCAGGAACTTATTAATTAATTGATGATATATATATTTTTTTTTTTTTTTTGATCCTAAAGCGGTTTATTGATAGTCCCCTTCCCTTCCTCTCCCAATTTTGTTTTTTTTTTTGTTTTTTTTTTTTCTTTTTTTGTGTGTTTGTATGTATGGATAATATTTTTCCTTGCTCAGAGTAATGTATTGTAGTTGTAAATATTGGTATTGTTTGTATGTTTAACAATAAAATAAAAATTTAATTGTAAAAAAGAAATGTATGCTTTCCACATACAATGGTATATCATGCTGGAAGACGATTTCCTCACCTTCACCAGTAGTAGGGATCACTGATCCAGAGAGATCTCTATCCCTAAGTACCTGGCTTTCAATAGCGAAGCCATTAAAACCAGCGACTAAAGCAGGTTAGAAGATCAGCACTTGAGAAAACTGGTCTTCTCCGAGAGGAAGCCCCCAAGGGACGTTTACAGCCACCAGGATGATTGGAAGCTCCCCGCTCTTGATTCCTCACAGGAACTGCGGAAAAAGCCTGAGCCAAGGAGGATACTGGTCTTACCGTGACCCTTGGACGCCTGCAGCATCTGTCAGAGGCCCCCGTGACCTCATCATGAACTTCGGTATCCTTCTCTGGAGCCGAACCTGCTAAAGGAGCTGCATGTAAGACTGTGCAAGCAGAACTGTCTTGAAGGTGGCTACCATCAGACTCAGAACCTGTATGCAAAATGGGTGAGCGAAGTTTGTGTGATAGCAGCCGATGAATCACGGGTTGTGGTTCCTGAAGTATGTGCAGAGGAAGGACCACCCGGGTCAGAAATAGAATCAGACCTAGGTAAATCAATTCCCTGGACAGAGATACAGTAGGAAGGACCTTAGGCAGTTCAGACATCACCTGAACCTTTGCAGGAATTAAATCTGCACAAGGAGACTCAAAAAAACCTAAAAAGGACAAGCTTTGTCCCTCTTTCTGGGTGCTCCCAAAAGAAACATTGTTCAGATCTCCTTGACGCTCAAAGAAGTCCATGGGGCCAGAAACCAGCGAAAATGTCCCCCCCCACCCCAAAAATGGGTGAGGGCAGACCATCATGCTGACAGAGTCTTGTCTGCTGGTCCGGGGGAAGCTAGCTCTAGGCTTACCAGACCAAGATTGCTTGGAACCTCCCGTGGAAGATTTAAAAGATCTATTTCCCTTATTCTCCATCCTAGAAGCACAAAATCATTTTCTATAGGCTGAGGAGGGGGGGCCTCTGTCTGTGGCCAGGCTCCTTTCTTTTCCTCGACTGTGACAGGAAGGTACTCCCCCCGTGATACCCTAATATCATCCAGGGTAGCCCCAAACAGGTGATCACCTTGAAAGAGCAGGTCAATGAGAGCTTTCTTAGAGGCTTGGTCTGCGGACAAATTCTTAAGCCACAGCACACGCCTATTTAACACCGCTGAAACAAAGTTTGGACAGCACAGGAGCCGTATCCAAAACTGCATCACAAAAAAACTGCAGCCCATGGACCAACTGGTCCGCTAAATCAACATAAGCAGGAGGGACCTGCTCACCCACCAGGCCCTGGCGCAAAAGCTTAGACCATTCAGTTAGTGTCTGAGACACCAGGGCTGAGGCAAAGACTGGCTGCAATGTCGAACCAGCCATAGTAAACATGCTGCGTGCCACAGCCTCCACTTTCCTGTCAGCCGTGTCCTTAACCACTTTACGACCGGCGCACGATGATCTACGTCGGCACTCAGCCCCGGCCAGGCAAACTGACGTAGGCCTACGTCAGCACAATTTGCCGGCCCTGTGCGCGCTCCCGCGCGTCCCCGCCGCCGATGATGACTCGATTGGGTTCAGAACCGATCAGTCATCAGGTCCAGGCCAATCATTTTTGGTCTGGACCTGTTGATCGGTCCTGCCCAATCAGATCATCCTCTAAGCCTGTGAAATGTAAACACAGGCTTAGAGGAGATGTGCCCTCCCCCCACAACGGTCTTTTTGGATCCAGCGTGAGAGGAGAGCACATCTTACTGTGAGTATTGCACCAAGCACACCCACACACAGTTAGATAGGCACATTTCACCCCCGATCGCCCCCCCAATTAACCCCTACAGCACCTGACACAACACACACTATATACAGCATATAGCATATACCTATATACCTGTATAAGTGTGATTTGTGAACAGGTGTAGCCCTTGTGACCCCCCCTTTTCCACTCAAATTACCCCCCACCCCCCCTAATAAAGATTTAACCCACTGATCTCCCCTGACCCCCCCCTGATCACCGCCGTTAACCCCTACACCCTCTGTCACATCAGCACTAATACAAACGCAATATACGGTGTTATTGTATTTTTGTATTAGTGTCATTGTGATCAGAATTAGCGCAGGCGACTAAGTTTCTGTCCCAAGAAGGTTTAGGGTCCCCGCCACCCGCCCAATAAAGATTTAAGCCCCTGACCCCCCCCTGATCACCCCTACACCCCCTGCCATAACACACACCGTATACAGTATATAGCATTTTGCTATATACCCGTATAAGTGTGATTTGTGGTCAGGTCTAGCGCTTGCGACCCCCCTTTTTCCACTTGAATTACCCGCCACCCCCCCCTAATAAAGATTTAAGCCCCTGATCCCACCTGATCCCCCCCTGATCACCGCTAGTTAACCCCTACACCCTCTGTCACATCAGCACTAATACAA
This sequence comes from Pelophylax lessonae, assembly GCF_965119305.1. Classification (NCBI taxonomy): domain Eukaryota; kingdom Metazoa; phylum Chordata; class Amphibia; order Anura; family Ranidae; genus Pelophylax; species Pelophylax lessonae. Next base: position 12,178,518 of record NC_138771.1, on the reverse strand, counting down.
ACGTAATATACTGTGTTTTTGTATTTTTGTATTAGTGTCATTGTGATCAGAATTAGCGCAGGCGACTACGTTTGTGTCCCAAGGAGGTTTAGGGTCCCCGCCACCCGCCCAATAAAGATTTAATCCCCTGATCCCCTCCTGATCACCCCTACACCCCCTGCCACAACGCACACTGTATACAGTATATAGCATTTTCTATATACCCGTATAAGTGTGACTTGTGACCAGGTTTAGCGCTTGCCACCGTTCCTTTTATCCTTAGGATACCCGCCAGTCCCTTCCAATAAAGATTTAAACCCCTGATCCCCCCCTGATCACATCCCGTTAACCCCTACACCCTCTGTCACATTAGCACTAATACACACATAATATACTGTTTTTACTGTATTTTGTATTGGTGTCATTGTGACTTGAGGTTGCGCTAGCTAGCTAGTTTCTTTCCCAAAGGAGGTTTAGGGTCCCCGCCACCCCCCCCAGATCCCCAGCGCATAGTTTAGAAGTAACCCCTTGATTGCCACACACGCACGCACGCACGCACGCACCTACACTTCCATTTCTAGTATAGTGTTTGAACAGATCAATATCTGATCTGATCAGAACTATACTAGCGCCCCCATAGTTTAGGGTTCCCAAAACGCGGTGTTTGCACGATCAGTACTGATTCCGGCCAGCACCTGCGTTTAACCCTTTCACCCAGGCAAGTGTAGTAATCAATAGATTACTGTCACTTGCAAAAAAACACAAGACACAAAACCGCTGTGTTAGCAGAGTCAGGCCTGATCCCTGCTAGCATTAGCAGTTTTTTTTGTAGCGCTTGAAATAATCTTCGACAACCAGGTGCTTTTATTACCTGTGAGTCGCATCACTGTACGGGTAAATTTAGTTACCAAAATGACCAAACGTTCGTACAGGGATGAAGAGCTTATCAGTTATATGCTGACCGAGTCATCTGATAGCGAAGGGGAAGCTACAATGACCAAATTAGTGTCAGTATATGAACCTGATGACGGCAGCGGCTCCCTGACAGATAGCTCCGACGACAGATGGGTCCCTGTTAGACCCAGGCGTACCCGACCCCATTCTGAAGTTGTTGTGATGCAGGAATCACAGGGTGCTCGTATGGAGCAGAGTGTGGGTACTAGTGCCGCTCATCCTTCTGGCGACCTGGCAAGCGCCAGCGGCCTAGTACAACCTGGACCTAGTACAACCAGCACTGCAGTAAGACCTGGTGACGTGGCGAGTCCCCTAAGTGCAGTTGAAGCTGGTGCGGTGGCTAGCACAAGTAGTGGCCCGCAGCCACCGCGTATTCGAAGACAGGCCCATAGAGCCCATAGTGCCCTCCCTGATGCGCTGGCATTTCCTAATTGGCAACCCACTGATACTACAGCGCCAGTACTTCCCCCATTCACCGCCCAACCTGGAATCCACGTGGAGACAGCTGGTTTTACGCCCCTGAACTTTTTTGAGCTGTTCTTCACGGAAGATCTTTACAGATCTATTGTGGATCAATCAAATTTATATGCACAACAGTTCATCGCCGCCAACCCAAATTCACACCTTGCCAGACAATTCGGCTGGAAACCTATAACGGTTTCCGAATTTAAGATCTTTCTGGGCCTTTCCCTCCACATGGGCATAACTAAACAGAGTGAATTGCGGCTATATTGGTCCACTAGCCCAGTTCACCATATGCGCATGTACTCTGCCTCTATGTCCAGGACGAGATACGAGCAAATTCTGCGATTTATGCATTTCAGCGACAATGAACTCTGTCGTCCTCGGGGAGACCCTGCATACGATCGGCTCCACAAAATTCGGCCCCTCATAGACCACTTCAATCAGCGGTTTGCAGCCTTGTTTACCCCCGAACAAGTTGTCTGCGTTGACGAGTCCCTGATTAAATTTACTGGCCGCCTTGCTATGAAACAGTACCTCCCCAGCAAGCGTGCCAAGTACGGGGTCAAACTGTATAAATTGTGTGACAGGGCCACAGGCTATACAGTTAGTTTCCGGGTCTATGAGGGAAAAGATAGCTGTGTGGAGCCCCCCAACTGCCCAGACTACATAGGGAGCAGCGGTAAGATCGTTTGGGACTTGGTGTCACCCTTATCCGGAAAGGGGTACCATTTGTACGTGGACAACTTTTATACAAGCGTGCCACTATTTAGTCACCTTCTCGATTTACAAATTGGCGCATGTGGCACCGTGCGACCTAATCGCCGGGGCTTCCCCCAACGGCTTGTAGATTCCCGTCTTAGTCGGGGGGCGAGAGCCTGCTTGAAAACGGACAAATTACTTGCGGTGAAGTGGAAGGATACACGGGATGTTTATGTTCTGTCCTCCCTTCACCCAGACACGACGATCCAAATTCCTACGGCAACTGGCGTTATGGAGAAACCCCTCTGTGTCCACGAATATAACCTTAACATGGGAGGGGTGGACCTTAACGACCAGCTTTTGGCGCCGTATTTAGTTGCCCGTAAAGCCAGACGCTGGTACAAAAAAGTGTCTGTTTACCTATACCAATTGGCTATGCTGAACGCCTTTGTCCTATACAGGGCGTCAGGACGAACTGGATCTTTCCGGGAATTCCAGGAAGAGATCATCCTTGCCTACCTGTACCCAGGAGGCATGCCTGCCCAACTTCCCCTTCCAGATGCAGTGAGCCGGCTGCATGAGAGGCATTTTTCACATGTCCTCCCGAGTACCCCTACCCAAAGATGGCCCCAAAGAAGATGTCGTGTCTGTAGCAAGCGCGGATTTAGGCGTGACACCCGTTATTATTGTCCCAAATGTCCTGACCAACCTGGTCTCTGCATCGGGGAATGTTTCGAGCGCTACCATACACTAGTGGATTATTAGCGTAGGGTACAGCACGACACAGTGTAGGGCACATAAACACAGGGTCTTGAAGGATGTTGGATGTCCATCGACATTTTGAGAGACCCAAGCTGGAAGAGAAGATCGCAGATGATCGCAGTCCCTCCCAAATCAAGAAGTAAAGGAACAGTTAGAAAGAAAAATAAAAGGATCCAAAAACTGTTGTGGTGTCAGTAATTTTATATGTCCTTCTACTCCTTCCTACTATACTTTTTTCAATGTCCTTTGTTTGTTTTTTCATTCTTTTGTGACCTGTTTCTCTTGCAGGTACTTGTCGGCTACCACGCATTGATTTTATATATTCTGACACAAACAGCGTTTGCACTCAGCATATATGGATACCTTTGCTGATAGCAGCTGTGGTGATTTTCTGATTTCAGCACTGCAGTTAAAATCCTATTTTGGTATACGTGGATAGCGCCGTGTATACCCATCATTAAATTCAGTGGGTGGTTGTTTGGGCGGTTAATGATGAAGATCCAAAAACTGTTGTTGTCAGTCATTTTATATGTCCTTCTACTCCTTCCTACTATACTTTTTTTCAATGTCCTTTGTTTGTTTTTTCATTCTTTTGTGACCTGTTTCTCTTGCAGGTCCCTCGTCGGCTACCACGCATTGATTTTATATATTCTGACACAAACAGCGTTTGCGCTCAGCATATATGGATACCTTTGCTGATAGCAGCTGTGGTGATTTTCTGATTTCAGCACTGCAGTTAAAATCCTATTTTGGTATACGTGGATAGTGTCGTGTATACCCATCATTAAATTCAGTGGGTGGTTGTTTGGGCGGTTAATGATGAGTAATACTACGCATTATTCCTGTGCTGATTTCTGATAGGTTCTCTTTTTTTCCGTTCAGCCCACAGGCTGCATGAAAAAAAAAAAAAACCTATATGCCAAACAAGGACTAGCAATGTACTGGTACGTTGCTGGACTTTGAGTGGTTATACCAGGATGATGCCTGCAGATTTAGGCATCATCTTGGTATCGTTTTTTACAGCCAGCGGTCGGCTTACATGTAAAAGCAATTCTAGCAGGTAATTGGCCGCTAGACTGCTTTTACATGCAGTGGGAGGGGCCTCCCCCCCCCCCCACCGCCGCCTTCCGCAGCCTTCCATGGTTTTTCTCTGGCTCTCCTGTCCCAACGGTTAACCCGAGAGTGCAGCCGGTGGTTCAGTTATCTAACCATAGAGCTAATTGGAGATGAGAATGGCTCCAATCATCTCTATGGCCTAAGATGCCGGAGGCTACGAGCATTTTATGACTTCTGTTTCGCCAGAAATAAACAGGGCCATTGGGAAATTGGGAGAGTATTTTATCACACCAATTTTGGTGTGGTCAGATGCGTTAAGGTCAGAGGAGAGATCTAGAGTCTAAAAGACCCCAATTTTTTAAAAAAAGAGTACCTGTCACCACAGATTGCTATCATAGGGGATATTTAAATTCACTATGATAACAATAAAAATGATTTAAAAAAAAAAAAAAATTAAAGGAAAGGTGTCAAAATAACATAAAAAAGCAAAAGAAAAAAAAAAAAAAAATTGAGCCCCCCTCTTACCCCCGGTGCTTGCGCGCAATGGCGCACGCAAGCGGTGGTCTAGTGTTATATGTAAACCACAATTGCAGCATGCATGTGAGGTATCGCCGCGATCGCCAGATCGAGTGCAGTAATTCTTGCAGTAGACCTCCTCTGTAAGTCTAAAGTGGTAACCTGTAGAGACTTTTAAAGGTTTTCAAAAATGTACATACGTTTTTGTCGCTGCGCAGGCATGCGCAATTTTTAAAGCATGTCATGTTAGGTGTCTATGAACTCGGCATAAGATCATATTTTAAATTTTACCAAAAAAATTGGAATTATATAGTGTATTTGTGCAATAAATTAAAAAAAAATGTATTTTTTTCGCAAAAATTGCGTTTGGAAAATCTGTGCGCAAATACCGTGTGACAAAAAAATTTGCAACATCCACCATTTTATTCTATAGGGCCTCTGCTTTAAAAAAATATATAATGTTTGGGGGTTCAAAGTAATTTTCTAGTAAAAAAAAAATATTTTTTCATGTAAACAAAAAGGCACAGAAAAGGCTTGGTTTTCAAGTGGTTAGAAGAGTGGGTGATGTGTGGATAAGATTGAGTATAAAATGCCGGAACTGTTCAAACACCCCCCTAATGACCCCTTATTGAAAAGTAGACACCCAAAGCTTTTTTCTGAGAGGCATGGTGAGTCCATGGAGTATTTTATATTTTGCCACAAGTTTCGGGAAAATTATTATTTTTTTTTTTTTTTGTTGTTTTTTTACAGAAAGTTGTCACTAAATGATATATTGCTCATGCATGCCATGGGAATATGTGAAATGACACCCCAAAATACATTCTTTTGCTTCTCCTGAGTACAGGGATACCACATGTGTGAGACTTTTTGGGAGCCTAGCTGTGTACGCGCCCCCGAAAACCAATCCACATCTTCAGGTTTTCTAATGGCGTAAATTGCTGATTTTACCCCTGACTACCTGTCACAGTTTCAGAGGCCCTGAAATTTCAAGATGGCACAAAACCCCCCCAAATGACCCCATTTTGCAAAGTAGACACTCCAAGCTACTGGCTGAGAAGTATGGTGAGTCCATGGAATAGTTTATATTTTGCCACAAGTTTCGAGGAAAAAATTTTTTTTTATTTTTTTTTATTTTTTTACACAAAGTTGTCAGTAAATAATATATTGCTCACACAGGCCATGGGTATATGTGAAATGACACCCCAAAATACATTCTGCTGCTTCTCCTGAGTACAATGATACCCCATGTGTGAGACTTTTTGCCAGTCTAGCCGCGTACAGGACCCGGAAAAACCAATGCGCACCTTTAGGCTTTCTAAGGGCGTAAATTGTTGATCTCACTCCTTACTACCTATCACAGTTTTGAAGTCCATAAAAAGCCAAGATTGCACAAACCCCCCCCAAATGACCCCATTTTGCAAAGTAGACACTCCAATCTATTTGCTGAGAGGCATGGTGAGTATTTTGCAGCTCTAATTTTTTTTGGAAAATGAAGAAAAAACAGGAAAATGCATTTTTTTTCCTCTTTTTTCAATTTCCAAAACTTTGTGACAAAAAGTGAGATCTGCAAAACACTCAACATGCCTCTCTGCAAATAGCTCAGGGTGTCTACTTTCCGAAAAGGGGTCATTTGGGGGGGGGTTGTGCTGTCTTGGCATTTCATGGCCTCCAAAACTGTGATAGGTAGTCAGGAGTGAAATCAACAATTTACGCCCTTGGAAAGCCTGAAGGCGATGATTGGTTTTCGGGGTCCTGTACTCGGCTAGACTGCAAAAAAGTCTCACACATGGGGTATCCCTATACTCAGGAGAAGCAGCAGAATGTATTTTGGGGTGTCAGTTCACATATACCCATGGCATGTGTGAGCAATATATCATTTACTGACAACTTTGTGTAAAAAAAAAAAAAAAAATATATATATATATATTTCCCGGAACTTGTGGCAAAATATAAAATATTCCATGGACTCACCATGCCTCTCAGCAAATAGCTTGGGGTGTCTACTTTCCAAAATGGGGTCATTTGGGGGGGTTTTGTGCTATCTTGGAATTTTAGGGCCTCCGAAACTGTGATAGGTAGTCAGGAGTGAAATCAACAATTTACGCCCTTGGAAAGCCTGAAAGTGGGGACTGGTTTTCGGGGACCTGTACTCGGCTAGACTGCAAAAAAGTCTCACACATGGGGTATCCCTGTACTCAGGAGAAGCAGCAGAATGTATTTTGGGGTGTCATTTCACATATACCCATGGCATGTGTGAGCAATATTTCATTTACTGACAACTTTGTGTAAAAAAAAAAAATATATATATATATATATATATATATATATGTATTTCCCGGAACTTGTGGCAGAATATAAAATATTCCATGGACTCACCATGCCTCTCAGCAAATAGCTTGGGGTGTCTACTTTCCAAAATGGGGTCATTTGGGGGGGGTTTGTGCTATCTTGGAATTTTAGGGCCTCCGAAACTGTGACAGGTAGTGCAGAGGTGACATGCACAATTTACGCCATTAGAAAACCTGGGAGTGTTGATTGGTTTTCGCGGTCCTGTACACAGCTAGGCTCCCAAAAAGTCTCACACATGGGGCATCCCCATACTCAGGAGAAGTGGCAGAATGTATTTTGGGGTGTAATTCCACATATACCCATGTCATGTGTGAGAATTTTATCTTTTAGTGACAACGTTGTGTAAAAAAAAAAAAATAAAAAAAAAAAATAGTAATATTCCCAAAACTTGTGGTAAAATATAAAATATTCCATGGACTCACCATGCCTCTTAGCAAACAGCTTGGGGTGTCTACTTTCCAAAATGGGGTCATTTGGGGGGGTTTTGTGGTATCTTGACATTTCAGGGCCTCCTAAACCGTTAGAGGTAGTGAGAAAATGCAATGAAAAATGTACGCCCTTTGAAATTCTGATGGTGGGGATTTGTTTTTGTGGTCCCGTACACAGCTAGGCTCCCAAAAAGTCCCACATATGTGGTATCCCTGTACTCAGGAGAAGCAGCAGAATATATTTTGGGGTGTAATTACACATATACCCATGGCATGTGTGAGCAATATATCATTTCAATGACAACTTTGTGTAAAAAAAAAAAAAAAAAAATTTTTAGTCATTTTTCAAACACCTGTGACAAAAAAATGAAATATTCAATGAGCTCAACATGCCTCTCAGAACATTCCTTAGGATGTCTACTTTCCAAAAAGTGGTAGTTTGGGGGGTTTTGTACTGCCCTGCCATTTTAGCACTTCATGAAATGAGATAGGCAGTCAAAAATTAAAGCTGCGTAAATTTCTGTATTTACACCATAGTTTGTAGACGCTATAACTTTTGCGCAAACCAATAAAAATACGCTCATTGAATTTTTTTTTGTCAAAGACATGTAGCTAAATATATTTTGGCCAAAAAAAAAAATACATAAATTGAGTATATTGGATATTTTTTAAAAGACAAAGTTGAAAATGTCATTTTTTTGCAAAATTTTCGCTCTTTTTTTATTAATATCGCAAAAAATAAAAAGCGCAGAGGTGATCAATTACCACCAAAAGAAAGCTCTGTTTGTGGGAAAAAAAGGACATAAATTTCGTTTGGGTACCACATTGCATGACCGCACAATTGTCAGTTAAAGTCACGCAGTGCCGAGTCGTAAAATACCCCCTGGTCGGAATGGGGGTAAAATCTTCCGGGGCTTAAGTGGTTAAAGGACAGGTATTCCTCTACTGGGATCATTGCTTTATTCAATCTAGAAACAGGAGGGTTAACCACTGGTGGGCTAGCCCACTTTTTTTTTTTTTTTAAAAGACTCTTCAAAAGGGCAACGTACAGCAAAACATTTGGGGACCACAAAGGGTAATTTTGGTTGTTCCCATTCCTTACAGGAAAACCTGTCAAAATAAGGCACATAAGGAAACATCTTTGGAGTACGATGCGACTTGTGCGTACCAAACGACACCGCCACGTCTGTGGCTACATCAGCTGCATCCTCCATTTTTAAAGTCTCACGCAGTGCAGTGATAAGTGCGTCTACAAGCGGTTTTTCATTCGCTGCTGCGACCATGGAGGAATAATCCTCACTATCGGATGGATCAGGGCATTTGATTCAGGCTCAGAATCAAATAAGACAGCCTGAGCAAGGGAAGGCGGGGGACGCTTCCTCCTGGGACTTTGCCCACACCCCACTTCAACCCGGGACACTAAGAACTGCAGGACCACTGTCTGTGCAACCATGGGAAGCTGACGTACCTACCACCTCCATGAGGGGGTCAGTGAGGGAGATGTGACCTTGAGGCTCCATAAGGGAAAGGAAGACCTTGCAGTACAAAGCTGATCTTTTGGCACCACTAAAGGATCCCCTCAAGGCCCAGTATACCTATCATCCGAGAGAGATAACAGGGACCCCCAAAAGACTCACCCTAACGACCAGAGGAGTGCAGAGAATTCGAACCCAGCGTCATCATGGACGCTATCCCTATTCATATGTCCGGGTGAAAAGAAAAACAAAAAAGATGTAACGAAGAAAAAAATTGCTAGGATCAGAGATCGCTGCCAGGACCCTAGGTCCTTACTCCTGACTAGACAGATTAAAACAGATTACCTAGAGCAGATGGGGGTTATATACCAGCTGAGGACTGCCCATGGGGGCAGCCAGGTGTTTTTTGTTCTGCCTAGTTGTTCTCCTGGACGAGGGAAAAATAACCCAGTAGTTCTAATATATGGAGCACTGTGTCCGTCGATGAACGAAAGAGAAATTCAAATTTTCTGAGCTACTGAATTTTGGGGTGTCACTAGCTGTAAGCCATAATCATCAAAATAAAAAAGAAATTCTTGAAATGTATCACTCTGTGTGTAACAAATCTATATAATATATATGGGTGTAGCACCTTCCTAGGTAGGTGCTAGAGAGAGTATAAATTTGGATCCTTTTTGCCTATCAGGATTGCCAAGTAAATTTATATTGTTCACTGCCTACCAGAGAGCAGGATCTGCTAGTGAGATCTGCTCATTTTGCTCAGGTGCAACTCAGTTTGTCTGAAGTATTTCACATTGATCCAATAGGTAGGCATATTGGACAGTGGGAGTAAACCTGACAAATGAGTGCACAGGTATTTAGTACAGCCTTGAGGTTGGCAGAGGAAAGTACCTTGATGCATGCTGGGATACTGTATAAAATGCCAAGAGCACATGTGCTCTGGGTCTTTCAGCTGGAGAGCGGGGTCCCGGAGGGAGGGGCAGCTGCCTCCTCCTCTGTAGGAGGTGCCATGTGGCATCAGGTAGTTGACCTGAGGGTCTAAAGAGCTAGAGAGGAACTGTACCCGAAGGTCCTGCAGAGCTGACTGGAATGGAGACACTGGGAGATCTGTACAGCGAGTACAGATCTGTGTCAAGGGGTCTTACCTGAGGGGGGCCATCCCTGCCACTAGAAGAGTCAGTTGATGGGTGCCAGTAAAGGGGATGCTAGAGAGTGTCCTGAAGATAATGTAGTTCAAGTCTGTTGCTGGAGAAAAAGCAAGGAGACTTAACCCTTTCTGAGAAAATGAATGATAACACAAAAACTTTTCTTTCACTCATGGTTAGTGTTTGGCTGAAACCATTTATTATCAATCAACTGTGTTTACTCTTTCTAAATCATAATGACAACAGAAACTACCCAAATGACCCTGATCAAAAGTTTACATACCCTGCTGATTATGGCCTGATAATATGCACACAGGTTGACAAAGGGGTTTGAATGGCTTTTAAAAGGTAACCATGTTCACCTGGGATCTGTTTGTTGTAAGCAGTGTGTGTGTATAAAAGGTCAATGAGTTTCTGGACTCCTGACAGACCCTTGCATCTTTCATCCAGTGCTGCACTGACGTTTCTGGATTCTGAGTCATGGGGAAAGCAAAAGAATTGTCAAAGGATCTGCGGGAAAAGGTAGTTGAACTGTATAAAACAGGAAAGTGATATAAAAAGATATCCAAGGAATTGAGAATGCCAATCAGCAATGTTCAAACTCTGATCAAGAAGTGGAAAATGAGGGGTTCTGGTGAAACCAAACCACGGTCAGGAAGACCAACTAAAATTTCAACCACAAGTGCCAGGAAAATTGTTCAGGATGCAAAGAAAAACCCAGAAATAACTTCAGGTGAAATACAGGACTCTGAAAACATGTGGTGTGACTGTTTCAAGATGCACAATAAGGAGGCACTTGAAGAAAGATGGGCTGCATGGTCGAGTCGCAAGAAGAAAGCCATTACTACGCAAATGCCACAAAGTATCCCACTTACAATACGCCAAACAGCACAGAGACACGCATCAAACCTTCTGACACGGTCATTTGGAGTGATGAGACCACAATTGAGCTTTTTGGCCACAACTATAAACGCTACATTTGGAGAGAAGTCAACAAGGCCTATTATGAAAGGTACACCATCCCTACTGTGAAACACAGAGGTGGATCGCTGATGTTTTGGGGATGTGTGAGCTACAAAAGGCACAGGAAATTTGGTCAGAATTGATGGCAAGATGAATGCAGTATGTTATCAAAAAATACTGGAGGAAAATTTGCATTCATCAGCTCGGAAGCTGCACATGGCCTACTTGGACATTCCACCATGACAATGATCCTAAACACAAGGTCAAGTCCACCTGTCATTGGCTACAACAGAATAAAGTGAAGGTTCTGAAGTGGCCATCTCAGTCTCCTGACCTCAATATCATTGAGCCACTCTGGGGAGATCTCAAACGTGCCGTCCATGGAAGACAGCCCAAGAATTTACAGGAACTGGAGGCTTTCTGCCAGGAAGAATGGGCAGCTTTACCATCCGAGAAGATAAAGAGCCTCATCCACAAATACCACAAAAGACGTCAAGCTGTCACTGATGTTAAAGAGGGCAATACACTGTATTAAGAACTGGGGTGTGTAAACTTTTGATCAGGGTCATTTGGGTAGTTTCTGTTGTCATTATGATTTAAAAAGAGAAAACACAGTTGATTGATAATAATTGGTTTCAGCCAAACACTAACCATGAGTGAAAGAAAAGTTATTGTGCTATTCATATGCTTTGAAAAATGGCCAAGAAATCATAAGTTCTGCCAGGGTGTGTGTGTGTGTATATTTTACCCTCATATGGCTGTTATGAGCCTCAACTGTACTCAAATTCCAAGTGCCTACTTGCCTATTATTCTGTGGTCTTTTCCTTGCTAGGGGAGCCAGTTTATTTAAAATAAAAGTTAAAAAAGATTGCAATATATAATAAACCACACATAGAATTTGCAATTTTTTTAGCTATATTTATTAAGGATCGCCAATGTATTCCCCCTCCTCCCTCAACACTCAGATTTGTGGGGTACAGGTGTGCAGTACCGATGTTATCTCAGCCCCATGGGCGCACACACTCACAGAAAGATTAAAATAGGGAATCTGAGTCAGATTCCCAAAGTTAACAAAAAAACAAATATACAATTAAAACTGCTCTCAGGTTTAAATAATTTGAAGCAATAAAATGCGACTTCCAAGAGCCAATTAGTTGCGATTATCTTATAAATGTTTTCCTTAATGGATAACGGATTGTGATGCAAGTGATATTCAGGAATGCTAACCTTCCTTGCAAAGGTATTTGGATCAATCTTAATTTTTCTTCAGTAACTTTTTTCAAGAATGTTGCTTAAAAAGAAAATCCATACACTACAGCACAGCTAAACTGAATAGGTAAAACACCTGTGTGAAAAGCCGGATGGAAGCTGCCAATCTTTCCAACAACTGGGCTGCATACTGGTTCCAAGACAGCAATGTAACTTGCAAGGAACGTACATTAAAACCCAACTCCATGTTTAATGCTCATTTAAATAGTTTGGCTATTTACTGCACAGGTAGGCTGTATTATGTACTCTCAGCTATATACAGCTGTGTTCTGGCAGCGGGACGAGAACTTACCATCCAATTCCCAGAACATAAACAGGGTGCTGCTCAGCCATTCACAGGGAGCTTTATATTCTATGATGTGGAGATTGTGACATCATCCGCCTGCTTCAGCCAGAGGACGCTTTGTATTTATTCATCAGATACAAAGCTTCCTGTGAATGGCAGAGCAGCTCTTAGCCTGACTGCTTTGTTTTCCGGGAGTTGGATAGACGGTTTTCATCCTGCTGCCGGAATGCAACGCTGTATCTTAAAGGTTCCAGAGGTCAGGCTGCCCCTGGTCATCGCAGACAGCCAGGAAGAGGGTCAGAGGGCACTGACTTTGACATCACCAGCTCAATAGGGAAGTAGATAAATAACCTTAGACAGCACCAGCTCTCCTCTCACATGTCTGCTCCAGTCACCATCTTGGGCATTCCCCCGGTATACCGGAGGCTACATACAGGTAATACAATGCGCCCAAGTTCACCTGTACGTGCAGTAAATAGTTTTTATTGGGTCAGTTGGCACAAAGTATTTAAAAAGGGACATCACACGTGACGTTAGACTTTTGTGTTGGTTTACCCCCCATTCCACAAAAAAAAAATAAAAAAATAAAACCTTTTGTACGCACTGTAATATCCTTTTCTCTGAGTTTATTGAAGGACACAGCTTAAGTTTAAAGTGGTTGTAAAGGCAGAAGGTGCATTCTATGCATGAAGACAAAAAGCCTTGTGTGCAGCAGCCACCTTCAGCACCTCTAATACATGAGCCCCATCTAGCTCCAGTGATGTTGCAAGAGTGTCTCGGCTGCCCGGTGCTCCCTTCCTCATTGGCTGAGACAGCAGTGCGGCACCATTGGCTCCTGCCAAGTCAGTCAGCCAGCCAGCCAGCCAATCAGGAGAGAAGGGGGCAGGGCCGAGCCATAGCTCTGTGTCTGAAAGGACACGGGGAGCTGCAGCTCGGGTGTCCCCATAGCAAGCTGCTTGCTGTGGGGGCACTCAACATGAGGGAGGGGCCAGGATCACCGAAGAGGGACCCGAGAAGAGGAGGATCTGGGTTACATGCAAAACCAACTGCACAGAAGAGGTAAGTATAACATAATTGTTATTTTTATCTAAAAAAAAAGAAGAAAAAAAAAAAAAAAAAGAATTTAGTATCACTTTAACTCCTCACAGATGGGTTTGATGCTGCCACCTTCCGGATCAGAACACAAGTGCAACTCAAAAGCATGCCTAAGGGGTGGCTCCATGTGCAAACTTGTAAGATGCTCGGCGAGTCCTGTGTTGCAGATGTAGAGTTTCGCCATCACCAGAAGGCCAACCCCTTAGGCATTCTTTCAGCTTAAGGCCCCTTTCACACGGACATTCCAATCGGGTCTGCCTGTCCGCTTTTCAGGTGGACCTGATCGGAACCTCCATTCTTCTTTTAAGGGGATCAGCGGATAGATTCCCTACTGAGCAAGGAGATTGCAGCTGCAGTCCGTCCATGTGAAAGGGGCCTGAGTTGCACAAGCATTCTGCTCCTGAAAGTGACGTCATCAAGCTCATCTGTGAGAAGTTAAGCTGTGTCCTTCAATGACGGATGGGGAAATAAAGGCTTCCATTGCTAGAAGGCAATGCACAAAAGGATGCATATTTGTAAGTGGAGCATAGCTCCTTTGTGCTAGAATAAGAAACTACTGAAAAAGTAGATTAGAAATCACAAAATCAATGACAATTTTCACTTTTCGATGACAATTTTCGCTTTCAAATTTAACAATTAGTTGTCTAAGTCAATTGCTATTCATGCACTGGAGCTTCTAATTATGGCTGTAACCATCACATCCTCCAAGAGAAGCATTACCAGACTCTTGTGGTTAAAAACACCTAATGCCCAATCTATCATGAAATATACATACAAGTATTGTACACGCATCTCACAAGGAGTTCAAAGCAAATGCCACGAGAGCGCTTTAAACGGATGGGCCACGAGCCTTGGATCCACCTGCAGCCATAAGCGCAGGATTCACGGTAACGTTCCGGTATATGTGTATTCTTCATGGGCCACCTCCGGCTTCGAACGGACGCAATCGCTGCTTAAACAAATGTAGGTTACAGTTTCTATTTACACAAATTAAATACAAAATCAAATATAAATATCCACGGAGGAATTGGTACTTGGCCGTACTGCTTACACAAGGAAGAACAGACCCTGCTTGAGAAAAAACATTCCAGGACCCTTCACAATGAACAGGTCCCTAACCTCTTGGTAGGTTGGGTCTACAGGTGATCTGGATATAGTTGGCAACGTCTGCCATATACTGAGTCCTCAGATCCCCAATCTAGAATCATGCTTGCAGACGAGAGCCTGCCTGGCATGGTTTAAAAAAAAGAAAACAAGAACGTATTCACATTTCAGTTTAGAAAGTCCAGATAGTTTTGGGCATCATGATTATGGACATTACAAAGATAAGATCAAGAAGAAACTGAACCAAATTTCCAGCAAAAGGTTCATATTCACAGACCCAGGGAAAAAGGATTTAGGAGTCCATCAGTCAGGAAGATCAACTTCTACAGCCACAGGTGGCCTGGATCCTGTTGACTTCAGTCGGTATCCTTTTGAAGCAATGTTATTGGGCCTCTCCATCAAACATAAGAAGGGGGGCAAGCAGCTGATTGATAGTTCTGAAGCTCCCCTGCACCAGTGTATATAAGACCCGTGACTGGTCTTTAGGCCCTTTGCTTACAGTACAAGAAAGCTCTGGCACTTGGCACGTTTGATCCATTTCATTTTCTGTCCAAGTCACAAGTTACAGGGTCTCGCCAAAGTGGTCTTTTCTATATTCCGCTGCATCTCCTTGTCCATCATTTTCATCATCTTCAAAAAAAAAAATATATAAAAGGTTACATGTTAGAACATTACATTTAGTAAATAGTATGTGGCAAAGTGCACTAAGCGACAATGTACAGCAAAAAAAAAGTTCACATGCACCAGAAAGCATGCACTGACATGTACACGTGTTTTAGACGGGTTGCATTTTTGAATGACTATTTGCAGTTTAAAGCCCAATGCCTCGTACACACGCACCAATTGTCGGCCGACCGATCGGCCGTCTTTTGTCCAGTGTTGTTTGTTGGTTGAAATGTGCTCTAGACTTGCACTGGACTTTTGTTGGCCAACAGAAACCAACTTCAGAAGTGATGGTTAACTTTCCGTGTGTTTTTTCTTCTCTGAGCATGCCCAGTCTTCCTCATCTGAATTTTGTCTGCCGAAATCTGTACTGACTGACGAACAATCGGCCGTTTTGTTGACGGCCAACAAAAATTTTATAGCCTGCACACCAGATTTTGTTCGGCCAAAAAGTCGCAGTCGGTTGTCGGAAGCATCATACTAACAAGCCGACAATCGGCCGATCGGACGTTGGCCGAAAATTTACGGCCAACAATCGGTGCGTGTGTACGGGCCTTAACTCTACGATTAACCTGCCTTTAAATAGTTTGTTTGGGCCATGCTGGACCATTTTCTATCATGCAGTAAGCATGGTCTTCTTCCTGGAGGGGTACAAGCAACTTCCCCTCTGGTGCCAGAAACAGTTGCTTCTTCAGCACCTCAAGCAGGAAGGGGGTGGTGGTGAAGTAGAGAGTAATAACATCGAATACCCCAGTACAAAAGGTCAGAAACCTGACCATTGATAGTGTTGAGCAGAGTAAAGAGAAGGCGCACCACTCGGTGAAGCAGTAATAACAAATGTATTAAGCTCATATCAAGACTTAATAAAAGCAAAAAGTGGTCAACCAATTTGGTGTGAAGAAGGAGCTGTTGTGAGCATGCTCCGAAACCGGTAACCGCCCATTCCTCGTCTACGGCCGCACGGTCCTTCTGTGAGGTATGTGGTTCGCCGCAGCCACACTCTGATTCAGGGCCCCGATTGGTTTAGGCTGGTGGCAGCTTCCACAACGGGTTCACAGTGAATTAGGAAGGACGCCGGGTCATGACGCTCCACTTTTTGCTTTTATGCAAGTCTTGATATGAGCTTAATACATTGGTTATTACAATTCACTGAGTGGCGCCTTCTCTTTACTCTGCTTACATGTGGGATTTCGTCTTCGGCCCTGTAAGAGCTGCCCTTGATGATAGCACTAACACTGTGCTTTTGGAACATTCACCATCAGTCTGGTTAACACCTCACCTATCAAGACTGTCTGGAACAAAGGACCCATTCCCCCAACAAGAGCGCCCATTCTTTTTCCTTTTGCAATTGATAGTGTTGAGAGCAAAAAACTAGTAAAAATCCAGGTAAAAGGAGACATTCTCCCCCCCCCCCCCAAACAGAAAACTCCTTATGTGGCATTTCCTGTGCCTGAATAAAGATGACCCTCCTTTAGGATGGTCTTACGTTGCAGAGAAAGCCAAAATCGCCCAATGTTCCAGGATGCGGACGTGGACTCCCCCCTAACAACCAAGACCCATGCACTGACCAGGTGCCCAGAACTTCTTGCAAGCCTAATAGGCTGGTGTCCTTCGTGAATCCTTCAAAGGGTGGTAAGGGAGGACTTTTCCAAACTCAGACCTGGATTCCTAAGCCACCAGGCCAGAGGCAACCTGGTACTTAGTATCCTGATCAACCTCCTCATTGCAAAAGCAATAAAAAAAAAAAAGCAGATGGCTACATAACTGCACAGTACAGATCTGAGATTGGAGTGTTAGGTTCTCCTATGTAAGAAATACTCTGGGGCCTGATCTGTGTCGAGGACAAAACCCAGACACTCAAAAAGAAGAGTTGGATTCCAACAGATTTCTGAAGGTTAAGGATCCATCTGAATCCTAATATCATACGGTCTGATAGAACCCACACCAACTGAATCTCAATAGAAGGTTTTCTAAATACCCCACAATGGAGGAGTAACAAAAACTCAGCAGGGATAGTACAGAGGCCGGTACCTTGGTAAAATACCTGAGGAACAGAGGAGAAAAAGGACAGGGCCACAAACTGTTAGTGTAGGAGCCCCTTGACAAATCGCTAATAGGATGGAAAGATGGGAAATGCAAGTAACCATCTATGATGTTCACAGAAGTCAGAAAGTCTCCTTGGTGAAGGGAGATAACCGATTTGGTGGATTCGATTGGTGGATTCGATAAGGAATTTTTGAACTTTAAGAATGGGGTAAATGCCCTCTTTTGGGCTTGAATATGGTGAACAGGTTGGAATAAAACCCCGAAAACCATTCTGACACAGGAACGGGGCAATAATGCCTTCATCCAGAAACACCCAAGAGGACAGGATGGAGATCTGCTAATCAGTGAGGAGACACAAGAAGGTTGCAGGTGAAAAGCCGAGGAGGGGGAAGGCGCAAAACTCTGCTTTGTAGACCTAGGAACGCACTTCCTGTACCCAAGCATATGAGTTGCAACCGGTCTGAACTTTCGCAAAGGGTAAAAAGTGTCATTAAACCCAAATTATTATAAACGGTCGATATACACTATATTATATTCCGACTCACTTTTCCACTACAGCATTCATTTTCTGTAGCTTGGGAAAAAAATAGTTAATCATACCATTCTCTGCATCCTTCCATTCTGCAAAGAGTAGGGGGGGACCATGCAGTGGAGGGAGTGAAGATGTGAAGTGTCAGACCTTGCAGGTCGACGCAGAGCAAGACTTGGGGGGGGGGGGGGGGGAATAGAGGAAAGTCTGTTCTAGTGGGGCACCAAAATAAATTCTGGACCAAAACCGAAAATTCCGGACGCACATGGCCGAAAACAGACAGTTAAAAAAAAAAAAAAAAAAAAAAGTTAAAATTTAAATAATCTGGGGGCAATTTTGCACTGAAGTTGATGGCATGCAATTTTGCACTGAAGTCAATAGGATGCAGCATGCCATTATCGGCACCTGTTTTTTGTATATCTATCAGCAAATTACGATTGCCCTATTTTTGGCAGCCGATATATTGGTGCATCCCTATTCTGTTCCTTAGGTTTGTTCTGCTGAAAAAAGATGCTCTCAGATCTCACCACCAGTAGCATTATTGATGATGCTGTTAAGCACCGGTCAATAGAGATGCTGCCATTTGAGGGCCATGCAAATCAAATGCTTTTTTCACAAGGGTTGCACAGTCCAGCACTTTAGGTAAAGTGCCCTACAAGGGGAAGTGTCCCACCATTGGCATCAGTGGGAGGAGAAGTGTCCCACCATTGGCATCAGTGGGAGGAGAAGTGTCCCACCATTGGCATCAGTGGGAGGAGAAGTGTCCCACCATTGGCATCAGTGGGAGAAGTGTCCCACCATTGGCATCAGTGGGAGGAGAAGTGTCCCACCATTGGCATCAGTGGGAGGAGAAGTGTCCCACCATTGGCATCAGTGGGAGGAGAAGTGTCCCACCATTGGCATCAGTGGGAGGAGAAGTGTCCCACCATTGGCATCAGTGGGAGGAGAAGTGTCCCACCATTGGCATCAGTGGGAGGAGAAGTGTCCCACCATTGGTATCAGTGGGAGGAGAAGTGTCCCACCATTGGTATCAGTGGGAGGAGAAGTGTCCCACCATTGGTATCAGTGGGAGGAGAAGTGTCCCACCATTGGTATCAGTGGGAGGAGAAGTGTCCCACCATTGGTATCAGTGGGAGGAGAAGTGTCCCACCATTGGTTTCAGTGGGAGGAGAAGTGCCCCACCATTGGTATCAGTGGGAGGAGAAGGGCCCCACCATTGGTATCAGTGGGAGGAGAAGGGCCCCACCATTGGTATCAGTGGGAGGAGAAGGGCCCCACCATTGGTATCAGTGGGAGGAGAAGGGCCCCACTGTTGGTGTCCATGCAGGAATTATTGCTCCATCGTAGGTTTCAGTGGGAGCAATAGTGCCCCAAGGGCTGAATATATGCAAGCAAAGGGCCACAATCGGCCCCCGGGCTGCAGTTTAGAGACCACTTAACTATGAGATTTAGTGGCATCCTGTATTTGGATGAAATGGCTTTAGACTGTGGCAAGCTCAGTCAAGGGCCGAGGCAATACTGATGGCTCTGGACTTCCGCAGCTAACTTTTAGCAGAACAAACTCTGGAAAGCATCTTATGCATAGCCCAGTGCCTGCGGGTCACTTCCAAGCTATCACCGCACATCTGGAACTGGAAAGCTGCAAAGCTCCCACAGTGATGTAGAGAGGAGTCTAGGGGGGAAAAAAAAATAAATACATAAAGAATAAAAAAACAACCCCCTGCCCCCCCCCCCCCCCCACAAACAAAAAAAAAAATAAAAAATCTGGAGCATGCTGGTAGTTTGGAGGGGTTATTCTGGGCTGGCCTATTTGCTTGCCAGTGCCCACCTCCTGCAGGAGATAACATAACCCAAAGGTTTAGAACCTCCTGCGACATGAATCAATGGACAAGAAAGAAACGTTTTTTGCTGTTCATACACTTCAATAATTCACACTGTTTATTAAATTAATATTGTGACGTCCTTCTGTAATGCTTCTGTTGATGTACCGACTCAGGTTGTTCCATATAGCTACATGTACACGGGTGGTGCTGCCTGTCCGCATCAAATCCCGGTGCTTTCAAGTACCCAGGAGGCACAGAAGCAGCGACCAGCCCGTCTCCCAGCAGTCTGTGTGTGACGATTAGATGCTCTACGGAACAATTCTCTGATTGAAGGCCATATGCCCCGAATGCGGAATTCCTGCGTTTGGTGCATAAGTCCCTGGACGCATACAAGCCCTAAACAAAAGTTCAACTTGCTGCAGCTTTTACCCCTGCATATCTGGGCTTATCGTAAGCTTGGCAGACTGCTGGAAGTAGGGCTGGATGATGCACCCAAGCCACCCAGGCACCCAAGAAATCCAGGATTTGATGCAGAACTATCCATGTGCATGAGGCCTATGGCTTGGATTACAATTAAAAAAATAAATTATATAATATATATATATATATATATATATATATATATATATATATATATATATATATATATATATATATATATATATATATATATATATATATATATATATATATATAAAAAAAACATTATAAAAAGATACTCAACAGGCACCTTTAACCCACATTGCTCAGTAAAAGTAGCAAGCAAAAAACATACAGAAACATTGTGCATCGCCAGCAAGAAGCCTGAAGTGCGTTTGCTAAAAATTATTAGAACATGCACAGGATTAAAAATTAGATACTAAGCAGAGTGGAACCATTCCCATCCATTCCACCTTAAGAAGGTGGAGCATGCAAACTTATAGATACAATACATATACAGTATGACCTTATAAACCTATAACGAGAGAAATGCAGCAGTACCACTGCTGAGCTTCTAGAAATGCTAGTTTCCTGGCTGCCATGATAATAATTAGCTTAAACAGTTTGAGTCCTTAAAGCCTAACCCCATGTTTATTGACCCTTTAAAGCGGAACTAAACCCTGCTATTCCTTCAGCCAAGGAAGCGGCCAGCTTAGCTTTTGTGATCTGGAACTGCCATTGTGCTGCACATGTGATCAGTTATGACTCCAGCCATTTGCTGGTTTGACAGCTTGGTTGAGGACACAAGCAAATGTGACAGTAAGCATTCACGGCATGCCGGGAATGTAACAGTTTATGCTTGTGTCCTCAACCAAACTGTCAAACCATCAAATTGCTGGAGTCATAACTGATCACATGTGCAGCACAATGGCAGTTGAAGATCAAACCGAGGCCAAGATGGCCACTTCTTTGGCTGAAAACAATAGAAGGGTTTAGTTCTGCTTTCAATAGCTTGTTTGGGCCAAGCTCAAACACACTATTTGCTGCACTAACAGGTGCACTTGTTGGGCGTGCTATAATAACGGCATGAGGCCTTAGCTATATAGCATTTAGCGATGATATTCTTGTCTCACAACTGGAACACCTTACCCACTCCCGTAAAATAAAACAGGGTCAGACCGAGTGCTGCTTGGCCATTCACAGGAAGCTTTGTATTCTATGAACACAAAGCTTCCTCTGATTGCTCAAAGTGCAGATTGTGACATCTGCTTGCCTCAGCCAATGCGAGCAAGCTCTGTATTCTATGAACGAATACAAAGCTTCCACTGATTGCCTAAAGTGGAGATTGTGACATCATCTACTCACCTCTCTCAGCCAGCCAGAGGAAGCTTTGTGTTCCTTCACTGAAAACAAAGCTTACTGTGAATGGCTAAGCAGTGCTCAGATTGACTCGACTTTGTTCCCGGGAGCGGGAAGCTCTTGTCCAACCGCTGGAACACAGCGCTGTATACTGTATGTAGCAGAGGCTACATACAGTGCACCCAGCAAGCACACCTGTTATTGCAGTGTATAGTTTGCTTGGGTGAATGTAGCCCGAACTTTTTAAAAAGGGACATTAAATGTAGAGTTAGGCTTGAAAGCAAAAGACAAGCAAGAAACTAACATTTTTAAAAGATGCCTAGTAAAAGGCACCTTCTGAATTTCTCCAATGACAGGCTTTAACAATGTCATGCAAACAGCAATGGTTTTATAGTAACTGACAGCAACCAATCAGAAATTCTTATTAATGGTTTAGTGCGGCAAAGCTAAAGCTGATGTTTGAGTGGTTGTTATGAATTACTTTATTTCGCTGTCCACATGCGATCAATAACAGGAACTTTGGTGTAAGATGGTGGAATATTCTAAAAGCTGTGGTCAGACCATGGTTAGACTGGGGGTAGCTGAAAGAATAGAATTCAGATAGCGGCCGCGCTCACCTTGTACATCTTCTTCTCCCCCATCACCATCCTCTTCCTCATTGTAAGCCAGTTCTGCCTGCTTGTCTGCCTCGTACTCACCCACGTTCCCATCATCCCCGTTATAATCTGCCACTTTAGAACCATGTTGAGGATCTACAGGGGACTCATTCTCATCAAAAAACCGACCTGGGAAGTCGGGAGTGAAAGGAGCAGAAGAGGATAGAAAGAGCGGGAAAGAAGGAAGGAAAAATTTTAGAAAATTAAGGAACAATCAGAACAGACAGGACAGGACTTCAAGCCAAAAAGAAGGATCCATCTGAAGGCTGCTGAACTTTTAAAATCAGAATCCATTTAAAAGCAAAACAAAAAAAAAAAAACTCAAAGACCAAGAACATGGTACCCAATGTATGTAGATGTCTTTGCATGGGTCGGTATGGTGCCATACAAGTCTGGGTCTACAGAGAGGATCCTAAACAAAGTGTAATCAACAATTTAAAAAACATGCACATGGTTGGGCATCAAAACCATGGATATTTATGGAGTTTGTGCAAATATACACAAAAAAAAAATAATGAACACAACATACTGATGTGGTATACAATGGATCAGCCATTCTCAACCAAGGTTCCATGGAACTCCATGGTTCCTTCAAAAGTTGCCAAGGGCTCCTTGAGCTGTAGCTTATTGACCACCTATTGATAGTTCCAATGCCATCCCCACTTGGCAGAGCCAGCAGCATGACACCAATCATCTGTTTAGGCCCATTTCACACGGACTTCGGCTTGTATAAGGAGTGGTGTGAACAGCAAGCTTTGACAAAGAAATTGCAGAGCTTTCAGCAAGCTGTGCTGAAGCTTTAAAATCACCATTCAGCTCCAGTTTGTAAATGTTGAACACATATCCTAATGGGAGTGCTAGCAGGCTTCAACACTTCTTGAAGCTTATTGAAAGCCTGCTAGTAAGCTTGCTTAAAATGGCAAATCAGCACTCCCACTAGGATCAGTGATTAACATTTACAAGTAGGGATGCACCGATCCGACTTTTTTGGTCCCAATCGTGATCTTTTGCTTTGTGAAATCGCCGATCCTGATCCGGAAGTACTGTTTTGTGAACTTATAACAAAATAATACTTCCAGATCGGTATCGGGATCGGCAGATACCTAGGAAATGTCCACATTACACAGCCAGACATGTGGATACCGAAAGAAGACGACGCCCCCCCCTCCCCCCCATAAACAGAAGAAGAATGCCTGCAACTGTAGAATTAGATGAGTAAAAGCTTTTTTTTCTCCTATTGATTGAGGTAGGGTCAGAAGCCTGGAGAGTAGCAACACCCCGGATCGGCCCGCGGGTCTGCTAAATTTTACCGATCCCCGATCCAGCTATTTTGCCAGTATCGGGGAAGATTTCCGATCCGAATATCGGATCGGTGCATCCCTATTTACAAGCTGGAGCCGAACAGTTCTACAGAGCTTGCTAAAAGCTCTGCAAAGCTTGCTGGTCACATGGCCCTTATACAAGCTGAAGCCTGTGGAAACAGGCCTTCGTTTTCTTTAGGGGTTGCGTTCTGGCCCACCACTGCAAGCTTGGGGCCATTCTTCCTTCTGACCACCAAAGTAAGGAGCATTTTCTTATTTAAACTCAGTGAATTGGGTTTATGAAGGGTTCCCAGGAACATTACATTTTTGGGGTTCCTCTGGAGTAAAAAAGGTTGAGAAAGGCTGCAATAGATTGTTGGCAAGAGTGGGGCATGGACAAAACAAAAATGTCTGAACATGCATGTAATGGCATGCTGAATAAGGGGGGGCTCATGCGTTAGGGGACAAGCTGCCAAAAAAAGATGCTTTTAAAAAAATAAACTGATGCAGGGTATGCTGTAGGTAAAAACTGGAAAATGATAGGACAAATTCTGTTATAAAAATGGGTACATGCAAAAACATGGGAAAAAATAAAAAATAAAAAAGGTGGAAGATACAGAAGAATGCTCAAGCAGAATTTAGAATGAATGCAGATGGTGACACGCAGGGCAGAAGCAGCATGGCTCTAGGTCATGAAGACAAGTCATTGATGAACGTTCCAAGAGAAAGTGAAGTGAAAGAAAAAGTAAGATGGTGGGAATGGGGAACTGTATGAGGGAAATGCCACGGACAAATAGAAAAGGGCAGGATACCCAATTTATTACATTTTATATCAGAAGGGGGAACAAATTGTTCATACTACAATTTAGGTGAGAACTAAAGATGTTCTTTGGGGGGGGGGGGGGGAGAGATTTACTAACACTAGAGCATTCAGAACCTGGTGCAGCTGTACATAGCAGCCAATCGGCTTCCAACTTCAGCTTTGACAAATCCTGGAAGCTGATTGGTTTCTATGCAAAGCTGCACCAGATTTTGCACTCTCCAGTTTCAGTAAATCTCCCACTAGATTTGTATACATATGACAAACCTCCTGTCAGAATTCCCATAAGGCCCCTTTCACACAGGCTTTCCGATCCGATCCCTATCAGTTTTTCAGGCGGACCTGATCGGATGCTCCATGCAGTCCTATGGAGCAGCAGATGTCAATGGAAACATCACCGCTGACACCCACTGCTATCCGATCCGATCCTGTCCGTGAAATCCGGACGGATGGAAACCCTATTTTCAATCCGTCTGGAGGATCAGAATGGATAGGATTGGTTAAAAACAGACAGGCGGTCCGTTATCATCCGATCTCCCATAGAGGAGAGCAGGGATCTGGCAGCTCTGTCTCTGCAAAGTAAGCAGAGATGGAGCTGTCATCCGCCTGCTCAGTGGGGATGGGCGGATCGATCCCCGCTGAGCAAAATGCAGTTCGTCTGGCGCACTACTCGTGTGAAAGGACCCTAAGATAAGTTTCTCGAAGCTGCTGCTGCATGTGGTCTTTTGAGATTGTGCATTAAAGCTCAACTCCAGGAACTCAAACACTTTGTAAAATGCGCAGGCACACTAGGAGTTAAAGTCAAACAAGGT
Organism: Pelophylax lessonae; assembly: GCF_965119305.1. Taxonomy (NCBI): domain Eukaryota; kingdom Metazoa; phylum Chordata; class Amphibia; order Anura; family Ranidae; genus Pelophylax; species Pelophylax lessonae. Next base: position 12,153,544 of record NC_138771.1, on the reverse strand, counting down.
GCATGCCACCTCCTGGACTTCTCTTTTTTTCACTTGACAGTTTTATGGCACTCTGGGAGGGAAGCTTTTGCTACAGTCTGGGGCTCAAAGTAGAAACATTGGGGTTGATTTACTAAAACTAGAGTGCAAAATCTGGTATGGCTGTGCATCTGAGTCAATCAACTTACAACTCCAGCTTGTTCAATTAAGCTTTGACAAAAAAAAAAATCAACCCAATTGTCTACATACACACACACACACACACACACACACAACAGCTCTGCCCACCTTCTCAATCTGCTGCCCATTCACAGAAGCCTTTGTATTTTGTGAATCCATTTACATAATATAAAGCCTTCTGTGATAGGGCAGGAGGAGGGGAGGGGCGGGCACAGCCGTTGCACGCGACTCTGCAGCTGAAGGAGGCAAGATCAGTAGGTCCAGCGTCAGAGCGCCAACGTATAGCGATAGCCATTCTCCTATAGCTCCATTAGCTCCATAAAACCGTCAAATGTAAATTACAGAGAAAAGTCCATGAGATGACATGCACCTTAACTGATAGTGCGCCTGCCCATTTATCAAAGTGGCTGATATCCTGGAGTTCAGCTTTAAACAATGTAATGAGCATCCTAAATGAAGGAGCACAGATAGGAAATCCATTCACACATTTCACATAACAAATGTACAGCAGTGGTCAACCAGTGACTCATCCCTCCGAATGAGCTTCCAGCAGTTACTCTACAGGGGCCAGTTTCTCGAAAACCTGAACACCTTCTGCAACATACACTACATGTATGCAAGAACATGAGCAAGTGTAATGGGCCATACACACTATACAATTATCTTTAGATTTTTTTCCTTTAGATTTACCAAAACCATATAATATGAGGTCAGACCTAAACACTTTCAATTTGTATGCAATCCGGCCGGCCCTTGCACTACATAGTTGAAGGTAAATCTAAAGGAAATCTACCAACAAAAAGTTGTATAGTGTGTATCCAGCTTTAGGCTCAGTTCACACTGCTGTGATAGCAAAGTCGTATGACTTTGCCCTGCGACTTCCTTCCGCCTTGATCCGACTTGGATGCTATTTAGGAGCCTGTAAAAAGGCTGAAATCGCACACAAGTTGGACCAAAGTAGTGCGGGAACCTTTTCTAAAGTCAGAGCGACTTATGTAGTATCATTTAGGATGGCTCTCAGAGAAGTACTGAATTTGATATGTCATGTGACTTATAGTCTCAAGTCGAATCCCATGTCGCAGCAGTGTGAACCGAGCCTTAACCTAATTTGTACAAATTTGTTTACACGTCAGCATTTTATTGAGGAAGACATTTATATAAAACTAGATTAGTAAATAGAAAGAAGCTACAGCTCAAACAGGGTTATATGTGACCCTATGGATGACCTTTTGGGTGTATGTGTAACGATTGGGGTTTTTGGAGTAGATCTATCCACTTGTGAACGATGATACCGTCCCTCTGGTGTAATTACGGATCTGCTGAAAGGTCCCTGTTCCTTTGGGATCCTTGTGAGCTCTCATCATATATGGCTCTCAGCTGGACACCCAGTCCCCACTCACTTCCCATATTTTTCCTCTGCCCCAATGTTTGGTTGGCCTTGGGAAGTTTTTGATGCGAAGGGGCAGGCGCTACTCAGGTGTTTGCCATTCTTTGAGCAATAACATACAATATTAAAATAGTGTCTTCGTTTTACTCCCCAGTGAAGAAGGAATGTTTTATTCCGAAACCTGTTGGGAGTTCGTGTGAACCCCATTACTCTGCAGGTCTCTCCTATTTGAGATCCAGTCAGGTTCCGACTATAGAGGTTATTCAGCACTATTTATTGTATGATGTAGATCAGCCCTCAAAAAATGCACTCGCCTGCTCGCATTTTGCGAGTGGAATGAGGAGGATGGCTAGTAAGGACTGTGCTTTAAGAAAAGGGTGGACCCGGGGCGCAGAGCAGTGCGCCCTGAGCCCACCCATTGTGTGACAATAGCAAATGAATATTCGCTATTGTCACACGGATCCTCCTCCTGGCCAATCAGGAAGCGGGTCCGAGAAGGCAACCAATTGCTATTGGCCAAGGAGGAGGACGACTCGGGAGATGCAGAGGATTGAGGAGAAGCCGCCGCTGCATCAGGTAAGTGCACGCTGGTCTCTCTGCACACAGTAGGCACTCTGCATTGAAAGGGGGCACGCTGTGGGCACTCTGCATTGAAAGGGGGCACGCTGTGGGCACTCTAAAGTTGTTGTTAAATGTTTTATTCAGAATTAAGTTACAAAAAATTATTAACAGTGTAATTTTTTGAGATTTTATGAGGGCATGTTTAGGGGCAGGGTAGGGTAGGTTTTGGGTGGGGCAACAAGTGGTGAGTAACTCTAAGGCCTGGCTAGTAGCTCATGACTTGAAATTTTGAGCCCTGATGTAGATGTTATTCAGCACTATTTATTGTATGATGTACTCATTGTTTTTAGCTACATTGTGATGTGTATCACTATTTTATGGTTTTGTACCCAAAATACTCTTTTTGACTTTTATACTCCATTTCCTGCTTTCAAAGTCCTATGCGGGAGTTCCTGTCTTTGTTTCGGTGATTTTAGAGTACCCCCCCCCACCCCCCGGTTAATATTTGTGATTGCTATTGATGGGTTATTTTTTATTTATCTGTATTTTCTATTCTACCATGGTTTTTATTTTTTCTTCCTAGTTGCCATCTTCAAGCATAAATCCTGAAGCAGCAAATATAGCGGAATGCATTGATTGATATGCTTGGATCATACATTAGTGTCTGTTCTGACCACACTACCTCGTTTTTTTATTGTGGTTTTAAAATAGATGGCAGTTTTAATATGCAAGAATACATTTTTGATTTTATATGAGTGAGTTGTTTGTATCCTTCTCTCATTTGTCTGGCAGATTTTAAGTCCCCCTTTTTTCCCCACTTACACTGAGGGCTACCCATCAATAAGGTATGGTTCCCTCTTCTAGAAGGAACACTTGCATAAAACTAGATTACCCCCTCGGCTTGGTTCACATCTATGCGGTTTACCAGTGGTCGCGTTTGCTCAGACAGAGCAGCCAATTCATTTGAATGGCCTGCTGTTTCCACTGAAAACAAAGGGAAAAGGTCCCTGAACCTTTTCAGAAAAATGGACAGGGGCTGCATAAGTGCTGCTGGCACTGGGGAGCTACAGTTCATTGAGGGAACCATGAATGCCAACATGTACTGTGACATACTGAAGCAGAGCATGATCCCCTCCCTTCAGAGACTGGGCCACAGGGCAGTATTCCAACATGATAACGACCCCAAACACACCTCCAAGACGACCACTGCCTCGCTAAAGAAGCTGAGGGTAAGGTGATGGACTGGCCAAGCCTCTCTCCAGTCCTAAACCCTATTGAGCATCTGTGGGGCATCCTCAAATGGTAGGTGGAGGAGTGCAAAGTCTCTAACATCCACCAGCTCTGTGATGTCATCATGGAGGAGTGGAAGAGGACTCCAGTGACAACCTGTGAAGCTCTGGTGAACTCCATGCCCAAGAGGGTTAAGGCAGTGCTGGAAAATAATGGTGGCCACACAAAATATTGACACTTTGGGCCCAAATTCAACATTGTCACTTAGGGGTGTACTCACTTTTGTTGCCAGCGGTTCATGTCCATAAATATTGAAACATCAACAGCTCTAATCTTTTTGGCTCTATACACCACAATGGATTTGAAATGCAAAAAAGAGAGAGGTTGGGACTTTATATGAGAGACATGACACTGACAAGGCTTGCATGGCAGAAATATCACATTTAATAGTATACAAAGAATACAAACATAGTATACAAGATATGACATAATGTATAGTATATATAAACCTGGGATGGTAAAGAATAATAAATAAATAAAATAGTTCCCAAAACAGCTTCAAAACAACCAGCATAACAATTGACAATCATATTGGGTAGTAGGGTAAATCATATCATCCGTAAACTGACGCGTTTCGTGGACTAAGTATGCCACTTCTTCAAGAGTAGATGTATGATCCAAATCTATAACAGAAGATGCGTATGAGAACATTGCATGTTCTCCCCCCCTTTCAGCTTCCGACTACCATCATTCCATGCAATGTTCTCATACGCATCTTCTGTTATAGATTTGGATCATACATCTACTCTTGAAGAAGTGGCATACTTATCATCCGTAAACTGACGCGTTTCGTGGACTAGGATTTACCCTACTACCCAATATGATTGTCAATTGTTATGCTGGTTGTTTTGAAGCCGTTTTGGGAACTATTTTATTTATTTATTATTCTTTACCATCCCAGGTTTATATATACTATACATTATGTCATATCTTGTATACTATGTTTGTATTCTTTGTATACTATTAGATGTGATATTTCTGCCATGCAAGCCTTGTCAGTGTCATGTCTCTCATATAAAGTCCCAACCTCTCTCTTTTTTGCAATCGAATTTAGGGATGAGACGCACGGCAGATCCCACCGTGCGCCTCATATAAAGTCCCGCCCTTCCCCCCTCTTCCAATGGATTTGAAATGAATAGGTGAAGAGTGTAGGAATTACAACAATTTGTATATGTGCCTCCCACTTTTTGGGACTAGGTGGAACTGATGGGCACTAGTGAGGTTGAACTTGTGAGGCAGCAGTGATGGGCACTACCCAGGCGGCACTGGATGGGCAATAATGAGGCGGCACTGATGATCAGTGCCCTGATTATCAGTGTAAATCTGTGCCGTCAGAATCGCTGGTTACTGGCTCTCCTCTCCTCATGCTATGACAGCGTGCCAATAACCGGCAAAGTTTGTTTACATGTGATCAGCTGTGATTGGACAAGGTAAAGGTTCGCTGTGATTAGCCCTTTACTGCGATCAGAGAGCACCCCAGGAGCGTGCCCCAGGGGAACAGCATGGTTCTGGGAGGCCCCTATGTAGCAGTCTTCTGTTATAGTGTGGTGGGGAAGTGGTTAAAGGGGTATCAAAATGCAAAAACAAAACTACATTGCATTTTATCAATCCTTAAATGTGGTGGCTGCATTCGTTTTTTCATTCAGCTTTTTTTCCTTTATTTTCATCTGGTGACCTGCCAGTGATTCACTTCCAGTGGGTGCCTCCACTCTGGATGGAAGAGCAACGGAAACACCCTTGGAGAGCAGCATTGTCAGTCTGAGAGGAGGGGAGAGTTAGATGGACAAATGAAAGCTAAACTCCAGATAACACTTTATAATCCGTTACAGCAACAGCTTTTCTTTTTTTCTCTTTTTGGGATAATGTTTAACATAAATAAACAAAAGCGGACCACTGTAAGCACCCCCATCAGTGGTAAATGGTTTTTCTCAACCCTCTGACCTCTGACACTTTTGCTGGACAGCTTGGCCTGTTAAAGCTGGAAAATAACAGACCTACTGGCAGGATCACCAGGAGAGGAATTTGGACCTTACATAAAATTTCATATTTTGGAGACCAGTATAAGACACATTTTCAGAGACCTTGGGCCTGTGTCCTGTACGGTACAACAATTAAAAACAAAAAAACCCACACAAAATGCAGCCACCACATCTATACATTTTTTGGGGTTTGATAGAATCTGCAAGAAAAATGAAACGCTGAATGTAATCCTAAAAACCTCAGTGGAGTAAAAAAAAAAGCCCTTTTTATTTAAATTTAATTTACTTGTAATTCTACCAAATCAGGCCAGCAGGTGGTGATGTAGAGTCATCAGAAGAGTTCTTTGTCTGCCGTTCGGTTTTCCAAATTCATTCACCCAGGCGAGGCTGCATTCCCTTTCCATCGTATATACAGTATACACCGGAACACTTACATTATTATTCATCTGAAGCTAAACTGGCCTAAAATGCTTCCAAAGGTAACAGCAATGGTAAAGTTCAGACACCTCGTGGTGCCAACATGTAACCTGCGTTCGTCTTCAAAGCAAACCCTATAATCCCTGAACACGGATCCTGGGCCCATTTTGTACAGGAGGTCTCGACTTCTACTGAACACAAGAATAATGGCAAATTTCATCTTTTTTTATTTACTTATTTTTACAAAAAGGTGGAATTTAAAAATCAAAAGAAGTCTTTGAGAAGAAGCGCCCCGCAATTCAGATGTGGGGGAGAAGGGGAGGTCTGAGGATAGGGGGCTGTAGAATGGAACCATGTGTCACCCTAAATATGAGAAATATTGTCAGAAATGTGGAATAAGCCTTTTCAAGCAGTAGTAAAAATAAATAAAAAATTGGGCACCTGCAGGATAATATTCTGTGCCGGTATATGTCACATACTAGCACATTATGACATACTTTCCTTAGAACGAAAAGCCCTCCAGGGGCGCGCTGTCACCACTGACAGGGCTTTTATCTTCACCTGGTCTTTGACTGTCAATCAGGAGGACAGCGGACAGCATCAGTCTGGGGGGTGGAGGGTCAGCGGACGGCGTCAGTAGGGCTTCCTCAGGGATATCAGTAGGGTATGGTATTATACATGGTTACATTGGTCCAAACTGAAACAATGTAACTAAACTATATTGTCAAAAGTTTTGGGACACCGGCCTTTACACACACATGAATTTTAATGGCATCCCAGTCTTAGTCCGTAGGGTTCAATATTGAGTTGGCTCCGCTCTTTGCAGCTATAATAGCTTCAACTCTTCTGGGAAAGCTGTCCACAAGGTTTAGGAGTGTATCTATGGGAAAGTTTCACCATTCTTCCAGAAGCACGTTTGTGAGATCAGGCACTGATGTGGACGAGAAGGCCTGGCTCACAGTCTCCACTCCAATTGATCCCAAATGGTGTTCTATTGGGTTGAGATCAGAACAAGTCAAGTTCTTCCACCTCAAACTCGCTCAACCATATCTTTAAGGACCTTGCCATTAAAGCTCATGTGTGCGTAAAGGCAGCCATCCCAATATAGTGTATACTACTATGTATAATATAGCCATCCCTGGAATTCTTTAAATTCAATTCTGTAAATTGGCCAGGCATGTACAGTACTGCAGCCATCCCCATGGCTTGGATTCCAGCACACAGGTCAGGACAAAGCCTCTGCAGGACAGTCGTCTAGAAAGTAGAACAGTCCCGGCAGATCTGGGACACTTTGCAACTATGGGGAGCAGCTTTCCTCAGCCCTGAAATTTACAGTGGAACTGTTGAGACCGGTGGGGAGAGATGCTGCTGTGGTGTCGGTGAATGCAGTACCAGGGACCTGGGGCAACCACCAGGGATTCAGGGCATCATACTGCACAAATCTATTAGGGTCCTTTCACACGGCTTTCCGATCCGGTCCCTGTCAGTTTTTCAGGCTGACCTGATCGGACGCTCCATGCACCCCTATGGGGCAGCGGATGTCAGCAGTGACATCTCCTCTGACACCCGCTGCTATCCAATCCGATCCTGTGTGTGAAATCCAAATGGATGGTAACCCATTTTTCCGTCTGGAGAATCAGATGGAAACAGGCGGTCCGTTTTCACCTGATCTTCTATAGAGAGCGGGGCTCTGACAGCTCTGTCTCTGCACAATGAGCGAGTCATCCACCTGCTCAGAGGGGATCAGCTGAGCAAAACAGTCCAATGGGCGGAAAGCCCATGTGAAAGGACCCTTATTATTGTCATTACGGGAGGAAGGACACTGGACTGTCACTGTCATAATAAAAGGTATTTAGCAGTTTATATTTACTAAAATTAATGTATTTCCATGTTCTGTGTAAGGTGGGAGAACAAATATAGCGACTGCAGGCTCTGGGTTTAGTAACACTTTAACTGGCCCTTTGTGTAGAAAGTTTGGAGACTCCAGCTCTATAGAATGACTTAAGATCGGTGCAGACATGCATAAAAGGACACATGTCAGACTGGATATGTATTAATATGTGGTGGTAGCTCTGGGTGCAGAGTAGATGGATCAGTGCAAGGTAAAAATCTTCACAAGTTTAACCTCAAAGGCTGCACAAGTCAAACACAACATTCACACACTGATAAATACACCCAAAACCCTCTGATGTATGGCAATCCAGTTCCCTCCAATATATGGGAATATGTGTCAACTATAATGTGCATATGCAATTGTACATAAACTCCATGAATTTTGAAACTGCCGTATTTTCACTGACACCAATGACAGCGGTCAGATATGGCCGATTCCATAACTCAGTTCTGAACGATTAGTTATAAAATGTATGCCAGTCATTCATGAGACAAGGTAGCCTTACTTTGCTTTAAGTTAGGAAAGATCATAGACTTCGGCTCTTTGGGGATTGGTTTCCCGGGTAGCGGCCCCAAATGCAGGGCGTTGTCTTCTAATGGAGGATCCTGCTCCTTATTGGCACCAGGAGGAATGTACTTCACTAGAGAAGAGGAGAAATGACACATAGTAGTAAGTTCTCACGGGAAGGATCTTCCTAATCCCTGTGTATTGAATTGTATTATTACTGTACTATCTGCTTTTACTTTACAAAGCACTGTGCAAACCGTTGGCACTAGACAAATCCCATATAATAAATATCATCATAGCTCAGGGCTTGACAAGTTTGCTTTGAATCTAGGAGCCAGCTATATAAAAAAAAAAAAAAAAAAAAAAAAAAGGTTTTTTTTCCCCTTTAACCACTTTAGGACCGGAGGATTTTCCTGCTTTACATCCAGGCCACTTTTTGCAATTTGGCACTGCGCAAATTTAACTGACAATTGCGCGGTCATGCAACGCCGTAACCAAACTAAATTTACGTCTTTTTTTTCCCCCCACAGAGTTTCCTTTTCGTGGCATTTGATCACCTCTGCGCTTTTCATTTTTTGCAATAGTAATAAACAAATAGCGAAGATTTTGCGAAAAAATTGACATTTTCTACTTGACAGTTAAAAAATATCCAATATATTCAATTTTTGTCATATATTTTAGGCCAAAATGTATTTAGCTACATGTCTTTTACAAAAAAATCCTCAATGAGCGTATTTTTAACCGCTTTAAGACCGGAAGATTTTACTCCATCCCTTGCGATTCGTCACTGCGTTACTTTAACGGAAAATTGTGCGGTTGTGCAACGCTGTACCCAAATTAAATTCATGTCCTTTTTTTCCCCACAAATAGATCTTTCTTTTGGTGGGATTTGATCACCTGTGCGATTTTTAATTTTTGAAAAAAAGGAGCGACAATTTTGAAAAAAAAAAAAAAAATTATATATATATATATATTTTTTTTTTTCTTCACATTCTGATATACAACATGCCCAAAAAAAAAAAATTAAAAATCAAAATTTAACATTTTAGGCAAATTTGTTTTCTGCTACATATTTTTGGTAAAAAAAAAAAAAAAAACAATAAGCGTATTTTGATTGGTTTGCGCAAAAGTTATCACGTTTACTAACTACGGGAAAGATTTGTCATTTTTATTGTTTATTTTGTTTTACGAGTAATGGCGGTGATCTGCGATTTTTTTTGCGGGACTGCGACAGACAGATCGGACCCCCTGACATTTTTGACACTTTTGGGGGTACCAGTGACATTACTACAGTAATCAGTGCTATAAATATGCACTGTTACTGTAATAATGACACTGGCAGGGAAGGGGTTAACTTTATTGGCGATCAAGGGGTTAAATGTATGCCTGGTGCTTACTGACGTGTGTGGAGGGAGGGGATTGTGCGACACAGATCGCAGGTTGAGCTATGCTGAATCCTGTAATCTGTCCCTGTCTGTCACTTAGGAGATCCGCCCGCTCTGTTTACACAAGCAGGCGGATTTCCTCACTCTATCCCCGACGATCGGGGAAGAGCAGTGGTGATCACCGCCTCTCCTCCCCTGGCCCGACTCCCGCTGTGTCTGAATACAGCAGGAGCGAGCCTCCGGCGGCGTGCGCGTGCCGCCGAGAGAGGGGAGAGTCTGGTGACGTAGGTCTACGTCACCAGACGATAACGAGCCACTTTGCCGCAGTAGCAGCTCAGTGATCGGTCGGCAAGTGGTTAAAGCTTACGGGAGGAACATGCGACATGTTCCCAAAGGTGAGCAGTTTGAGTTTTTAATGTTCAAAAATAATTTTAGACATGAACATCATCAGTGTTAATTATGTAAACTAAAATTAACACTATTTTAGGCGACTAAAATACGACTAGAACAATTCAGATGATTAGAATACGACTAAAACTAAAATGACATTTTAGTCAAAAGACTTAACAAAATCAAAAATGGACATCAAAATTAAACACTACACTGCTGGCCATTTCTGAGATCGGCAACACAATTCCATCCAGAGCCGGTAATAATCGCACATTAAAGTTAAACATGTATTGCACCACCGCATAACTGAGGGGCATCTACTAAGCTGCTGAAAGAAAAACAAGAAAAAGGCTTTGCTTCTATTTTTTCTTAATATTTAATGTTGGTAATATATTCAGGCAATGTGTGCAACGACATTACAGCCAACATAGTTAACTGTTTTTTTGTATTTTAAGGTAGCACTTCTGTTTGGGCTCTTTCACACGGAGCGGACCGTATTGCGATCCGCTCCGGCACTTTTTTTTTTTCACGGACACGAATGACACTTGTGTCATCCGCTCTGTATGTCCGCATATCATCCCATCCGTTTGCGGATGATATACGGACATAATGTAAGTCTATGGGCATTGCGGATGTCAGCGGATGACACCGCTGACATCCGATTTTGCATCTGTTCCGTTGTTTAAACGGAACAAAAATAGGGTTCTGTTCCGTTCCAAAAAACGGAACAGAACTGAAAGGATGAAAATCGGATGTCAGCGGATGAAAATATCCGCAATGCCCATAGACATACATTATGTCCGCATTTATCACACGCAAACGGATGGGGTGATTTACGGACATACGGAACGTCCATGTGAAAGAGCCCTTAGTCAAAAATCTATATTTTTGTTTGTTTATGAAACTTGGTTTTATTTATAAAGACGCTCTATATCACAATAGTTAAATCTGTGTCTGTAGTGTGTGTTTAAACCTTAAGGCTACGTTCACATGTCAGCGTAGCGATCGCGGGCAGAATCACCGCAATTCTGCCCGCGATCCGGAAATCATTGCAAATCGCGGGACGCCTGTGCGTTGCCCGTGACTTGCAATAGCACCCCAAACGCTGTGCGATGTTGCCGCGATTTCCGCCTGCCGAATCGCAGTAACATTGCGCAAAAAAAAATAAAAAATTGCGGGATGCATGACGTCCAAAAAAGGTACAAGAGCTTCTTTGGGGCGTCATGCGTCCCGCATTTTTTTTTTTGCACGATGTTACTGCGATTCGGCAGGCGGAAATCGTGGCAACATCGCACAGCGTTTGGGGTGCTATTGCAAATCACGGGCAACGCACAGGCTGCTTCACCTATCCCCGTGTTTTACTGACACAGTTGTACTGCTGGCTATGGAGGAGCGAGGAGGCTGAGTGGGTGCACAGGGAGGATAAGTGCATAGGGTACAGGAAACCCCTTTCAAGAGACAGTCAACTTTGTGTCCTGCATGGGCAAGGGGTTTTTGGAAATCAAACTTTAAAGGGTAGGTTTACTTTTAGAGAAGATTATCCCATACAATGCAAAGTCCTAACCAAACAACAGGAGGCTAGTGGTCTCTGGGGTCAGTGGGGAGGAAATGTAATTTTTATTACATTTTGGTTTTTTTAACACACCAACTAGAGCAATCCAGTTTTACTATAGTAACACTTCTATTCTGGGGAAGTGACCAGGATTTTCTTTTACTGAATGAAACCAATTCATTCAGTGTCTTTTGCTGTGATTAACCAAAGCAAATCACTTGGTATAGATGGGCTGTGATGGGCCCTGTCTGTGCCATGTGATCACTGTGCCACGCCCAGACGACGTCTATTAATGACGAAACGCGTCGGCGGCACCAGACTCAACGTCCACACGCCCCCTTGCGTGCCGGCTTGTGCTTCTCTTTGTTGTGAAGACGCGGGACGCCGCGATCGGATCTTCAGCCCTTATAGGTTGATGTGCTTCTGCAAATTTGTAAGTAGCCTTTTAATAAACCTGCTTGGATTAGTTTTATGGGATTACGCTATGGTCTTTTTTATATATCTTCCACACATATTTGCATCTATCTGGCCATTTGGACCTATTGTGGAGACCGGACCTCCTGGGTACGGTCCCTGGTGATATTGGAGCCTACCCATTTTACCCATACGCTTGTGAGGCCATTTCATTAATTTGATTGGCCATACCGTTCTGGTAAGCTGCCTCCCATTAGTATTGCACAGTGGTGTCCCCTGCCCACATTTCCCCGTGGTTGTCACAAGAGGAGCTTTGCAAATAAGTTTTTCCTCCTTGGATGAAAATCTCACCTTTATTTATTGGGACTTTGTGCACGCATTGTTTTGGTCTTTTTCTTGGACTTTCATCACTCATCATTTATATTCATTTGTCATTTATATGATATTCACTTATATTTATTACATTCACATGTAAGTTTATGTTTTAGCGCTACACTATTTTTTTATTTTTATGTGATCACTGTGACCAATCAAAGCTAGCTACACAATTGTATACAATAGATGGTATTAAAAGGAAGCCATCCATTGTTTACAATGGTCATATGATCTGCTGGGATTGGTCACAGCGATCACATGGCACGATCTGTCACAGATCACACAGCCGTGTGCGAGGCTCATTTTGGGAGGTCCACCCGGAACAATGAATATCCCGCCCAGCCGTCATTTGACAATAGGCTGGGCAGGAAGTGGTTAATGGTCATCTCAAGTCAATAGTGGTATTACAGTATCCTATGGCAAGTTAACCACTTCCTGAAGACCTGGCACTTATATGCAGCGCCTCGGGCGAGTGAGCTTCATCGCTGAGCGGTCACGCGGCTCTAGGTAAACACTTTACTGTCCTGAGAGAATGTTCCCAGCGCATTAACGAATGAGTACTGGAAAGCTTCCATTGCATAATTACTTGCAATCAGGAGCGTTCCGATCATGTGATCACTGTGACTGCCAATCACAGCGGTCACATGATCAGAATGACGATCCCAGCATTAAGGCGGCAACGGAGACGGGGTTAAACATAACATTTCTACAGAGGAGTTTAAAGAGATAAAAAGATCAACAATTTTATTCACTGGTGCGCAACCAAAAACGATATTCTGATATTGGGTAAAGCTGCAATTTATCTGTCCCCTTGCGCCTCTGCGCTGAGAACCGAGCGATTGAACAAGGCCGATCGCTCGGCTCTGACCGCTCCCCGAGCAGAGAGCTAGTAGATATATTTTTGCCCGGGGGGGGGGGTCTATTGTTGCTGAAGTGGATCTATTGATTTGGTGGGGGCAGCTACTGTTGCTGGAGGAACTATTGTTGGTGGTGGGGTACCTGTAACTGCTGGAGGTATCTATTTTACTGCTTTTTTTGTTATAATTCTATACAAATTACTTAGCACCAAAAAAAAAAAAAAATTACACTTTGTTCTGTATTCTCTAAAAGGGGGCGTTACAGGCAGGTGACTAGGGGGTGGTACTAAGGGATGCATTCAAAAGGTGGGTAGGGGGCGGAGACAAGGGGTGACTAGTAGGGGAGGACCTGCACCTATTCTGAGAAAAAAAAGCCCTGTACGTACACCCTTGTAGACGTGCAACTGTGGGATGGGGGATGCCTCCGCAGCTTGTGATCGGTTGCCCGCAGTGACATCTCCCTGGCCGGATATCCCAGGCAGGTTCAGACTCCGAACACACCTAAGCACATTCCTACTCACCAGTTGAGCATGGAAAAGATATAACGTACCTTGTGCATTAGTTATGGAATCAGGCTGCAAGGTAGGTCGTTTCTCAGGCTCCCCGGCATCATGTGGAAGAGCACCAACCTCCACCTGTTTCATGGCTAAGAGAGACAGGAGGCGTTTATTACAGAGAGAGCAAAAGAGAGAGCGCGATAGAGAAAGAAAGAGAAAAAGAGAAAAAGAGAAAAAGAAAGAAAAAGAAAGAAAAAAAGAGAAAAAGAAAAAGAAAGAAAAAAAGAGAAAAAGAAAGAAAAAGCAAAAAAGAGAAAAAGAAAAAGAAAGCAAAAAAGAGAAAAAGAAAGAAAAAGAAAAAAAGAGAAAAAGAAAGAAAAAGAAAAAAAGAGAAAAAGAAAGAAAAAGAAAAAAAGAGAAAAAGAAAGAAAAAAAAGAGAAAAAGAGAAAAAGAAAGAAAAAAAGAGAAAAAGAGAAAAAGAAAAAAAGAGAAAAAGAGAAAAAGAAAGAAAAAAAGAGAAAAAGAGAAAAAGAAAGAAAAAAAGAAAAAAAGAGAAAAAGAGAAAAAGAAAGAAAAAAAGAGAAAAAGAGAAAAAGAAAGAAAAAAAGAAAAAAAGAGAAAAAGAGAAAAAGAAAGAAAAAAAGAGAAAAAGAAAGAAAAAAAGAGAAAAAGAAAGAAAAAAAGAGAAAAAGAGAAAAAGAAAAAAAGAGAAAAAGAAAGAAAAAGAAAAAAAGAGAAAAAGAAAGAAAAAAAGAGAAAAAGAAAGAAAAAAAGAGAAAAAGAAAGAAAAAAAGAGAAAAAGAAAGAAAAAGAAAAAAAGAGAAAAAGAAAGAAAAAGAAAAAAAGAGAAAAAGAAAGAAAAAAAGAGAAAAAGAAACAAAAAGAAAGAAAAAAAGAGAAAAAGAAAGAAAAAGAAAGAAAAAGAAAGAAAAAGAAAGAAAAAAAGAGAAAAAGAAAGAAAAAAAGAGAAAAAGAAACAAAAAGAAAAAGAAACAAAAAGAAAGAAAAAGAAAGAAAAAGAAAGAAAAAAAGAGAAAAAGAAAGAAAAAGAAAGAAAAAAAGAGAAAAAGAAAGAAAAAAAGAGAAAAAGAAAGAAAAAGAAAGAAAAAAAGAGAAAAAGAAAGAAAAAGAAAGAAAAAAAGAGAAAAAGAAAGAAAAAGAAAGAAAAAAAGAGAAAAAGAAAGAAAAAGAAAGAAAAAAAGAGAAAAAGAAAGAAAAAAAGAGAAAAAGAAAGAAAAAGAAAGAAAAAAAGAGAAAAAGAAAGAAAAAAAGAGAAAAAGAAAGAAAAAAAGAGAAAAAGAGAAAAAGAAAGAAAAAAAGAGAAAAAGAAAGAAAAAAAGAGAAAAAGAAAGAAAAAAAGAGAAAAAGAGAAAAAGAAAGAAAAAAAGAGAAAAAGAGAAAAAGAAAGAAAAAAAGAGAAAAAGAGAAAAAGAAAGAAAAAAAGAGAAAAAGAGAAAAAGAAAGAAAAAAAGAGAAAAAGAGAAAAAGAAAGAGAAAGAGAAAAAGAGAAAAAGAAAAGAGAAAGGGAAAGAGAAAAAAAAAGAGAAAAAAAGAGAAAGGGAAAGAGAAAAAAAGAGAAAGAGAAAGAGAGAGGGAGAAAGAGAGAGAACTAGGAGGTCACACATTTCCTGTAGACTCACCAGTGGGGACAAGATTTGGTTTGGCCGGCTCACTGTCCTCGATTTCTGGCATTCCTGCATCACCACCGCCACCAACACCAAAACCGACCTTTGCAGGCTCTACAGAATAAGTTAGTATGTTAATAGATTTATGAAAAATCACTGTCCATCCACTAAGCATTACAGATATTACACCTATGCAGGACAACAAAAAACATTCACTTGCTAGTAATTTGTATTAGTTTGTATAATCAGCACAATATAAATCATAAGTGAAAAAAATCTGTGTACAAACTAATACGAATTACTAACATGTGAATGTGACATACACCATAAATACTTATACACAAACAAAAATCAACTCATTAGTCACAAAAAAATGTTAGTGATTGCTGCCAACACTCATCAAGGTGTGTTCACCTGTGACTTTAAATCAACAATAATAACAAATATAGGTGTCCTTTTATGAACGGGTGAATTTTTTTCTCCGTTGGCTTCTCTACAGTTCTCCAGGGAAAATGATCACATCTGGCACCCATTTTATGAATGGGAGAACTTCAGTTCGCCCAGGGTGATCAGAGGAGAACGGTTTTCTCGGAGATCTGTGTAGAAGTCAATGGGGCGTCTGTAATCTCGTGAGACAAAGCGAGATTACCGTAGTATGAAAATCCCTGGCGCGCTTTAACCACTTGCCGACCGCCGCACGACTATCTACGTCGGCGGTCAGCCCCTCACAGGCAAACTAACGTAGGGCTACGTTGCTTGCTTGTGAGGGTCTAGGGAGCGAGCGCGCGCCCCCGGAGGCGCGCTCCCGCGTGGTCACGGACCCCCCCCGCGCGTGTGACCAGCGGACCCGATGTCCGCCGGCCACCCGGCGATCGGCGGGGGAGAGGGAGAATGTCAGGCAGCTTGTGTAAACAAGCTGCCTGTCATTCTCCTCGCTGCAAAGACACTGATCACATGGATCTACTACTATGTAGATCCGTTGATCAGTGTCTTTACAGCTGAAGCCACAGCCAATCACAGTAGAAAGCACGCCCCTAGGGACACACACAGCCCCTCCCTCCCAAATAAAGTTAACCCCTTCACTACCAGTGTATTTTTACAGTAACAGTGCATATATATAGCACTGATTACTGTAGAAATGTCACTGGTAACCCCAAAAGTGTCAAAAATGTCAGTCAAGGGTCCGATCTGTCCGCCGCAATGTCGCAGTACCGCAAAAAAAAAAAAAAAAAAAAAAAAAAAAAAAAAAAAAAAAAAAAAAAAAAAAAAAAATCGCAGATCGCCGCCATTACGCGTTAAAAAAAAAAAACAAAAATGACAAAAATCTTTCCCTTTGTTAGTAAACGCGATAACTTTTGCGCAAACCAATCAAAATACGCTTTTTGCGCTTTTTTTTACCAAACATAGGTAGCATAAAACAAATTGGCCGAAAATTTTAAAAAATTTTGATTTTTACATTTTTTTGGGGGGGAATTTCATATAAAAAAATGTGAAAAATAGTTATTTTTGCAAAATTGACGCTGTTTTTTTGTTTATAGCACGTGATCAAAAAATCGCACAGGTGATCAAATACCACCAAAAGAAAGCTCTGTTTGTGGGAAAAAAAGGACGCCAAATTCGTTTAGGTAGTGTCGCACGACCGCGCAATTGTCCGTTAAAGTCACGCAGTGCCGAATCGCAAAATACCCCCTGGTCGGAATGGGGGTAAAATCTTCCGGGGCTTAAGTGGTTAACAAGCAGAGATAAATTATCACTGCTGAGTACACGAGGTTAATAAATAATAGTCCCCTTACATATATAAAATATATATATATATATATATATATATATATATAAAATATATATATATATATATATATATATATATATATATATATATATATATATATATATATATATATATATATATATATATATATATATATATACACATATATACACACACACTGAATACACACACACATACATTGTATATATATATATATATATATATATATATATACACATTAAATAGATATCTACGTGTATGTGTGTATATATATATATACACATGTATATATATATATATATATATATATATATATATATATATATATATATACATAAATATGGCAGGGGGACATGATTACTGTGTTGGGGGGGTCTGAACGAGGAAGAAGGAAGTCCATAATCTTCCTTTTTCCCCCTCAGTTCTCCCCCAATTATGTCTTCACTCCCCGCTTCACAAGCTCCAGGCTGGTGAACCCGGGAGTGTGAATTCTGACCCAGATCGCCAGTGAAGTGCGGGGATCGCAGCTTCATAGTCTGGCTGTTTCTGTGTCAGTCAATGACAGATTCCCGTGTGAAGAGATGATCAGCGGAGAACATGTTCTCCCCCGATCATTTCTGTTTCATAAACTGAGAATGATCGGAAATGAGCTGTGATCAGCAGGATCTCTGGTCATCTCCGTTTCATAAAAGGACACCAAAGTGTAGCGAAATCCTAAAAAATATTTCATTGCCGTGCAATATTGTGTAATGTTCAAAGAAATCCTAAAATCCAGTGACTTCAGTGACCACCACCTCTGGCTGGAATATCTGCTCACCTCCAAGCAATGACCCCACTACAGAGTCCCAATCACCTGTATATACTGCATTTATTGGCATATAACACGCACCTCAATTTTAGGAGGGAAATTTCAGGAAAAAAAAGTTTTAAATAGGAAAGAAACAGCTTTGAACGTCTATTGCAGACTCGCCAGAGCAGTGTCGTCTATTGCAGACTCGCCAGAGCAGTGTCGTCTATTGCAGACTCGCCAGAGCAGTGTCGTCTATTGCAGACTCGCCAGAGCAGTGTCGTCTATTGCAGACTCGCCAGAGCAGTGTCGTCTATTGCAGACTCGCCAGAGCAGTGTCGTCTATTGCAGACTCGCCAGAGCAGTGTCGTCTATTGCAGACTCGCCAGAGCAGTGTCGTCTATTGCAGACTCGCCAGCGCAGTGTCGTCTATTGCAGACTCGCCAGCGCAGTGTCGTCTATTGCAGACTCGCCAGCGCAGTGTCGTCTATTGCAGACTCGCCAGCGCAGTGTCGTCTATTGCAGCCTCGCCAGCGCAGTGTCGTCTATTGCAGCCTCGCCAGAGCAGTGTCGTCTATTGCAGCCTCGCCAGCGCAGTGTCGTCTATTGCAGCCTCGCCAGCGCAGTGTCGTCTATTGCAGCCTCGCCAGAGCAGTGTCGTCTATTGCAGCCTCGCCAGCGCAGTGTCGTCTATTGCAGCCTCGCCAGCGCAGTGTCGTCTATTGCAGCCTCGCTAGGCACATATACAAACTGTTGTAATTCCTACACCTCACATCTTGTTTTTTCATTTTAAATCCATTGTGGTGGTGTATAAGCCATAAAGATTAGAATTGTGTCGATGTCCCAATATTTATGGACCTGACTGTATATTGAGTATATTTGCTTTAGTCATAGCTTAGGATAATAATGACCTATATCACCCAGAGTCCAAGCAGCTTACCTTTATCATAATGCACACGGTTACTGGGGTCTTCTACATGTAAGTCTTTCACTTCAGTGTCTGCAGGGTTCACCTTATTGTCATCCCCACCTTCCACTCCTGCAAGTTCAGCTTTGGGTGGTACCTCCTATACAAAACAAGAAAAATATTAACCACTTGCTTACTGGCTCTTATACCCTCTTCCTGCCCAGACCAATTTTCGGCTTTCAGCAATGTCACACTTTGAATTACAATTGTGCGGTCATGCAACACTGTATCCATAAGAATAGAGCTTTCCTTTGGTGGTATTTGATCACCTCTGGGTTTTTTGTTTTTTTTTGATAAACCAAAAAAAAAAAAAAGACAGAATTTTTGGGGAAAAAAAAAGTTCACATTTTGAACTCACATTCAGCGGCACTCGGCAGGGGAACGCTCGTATTGCAGACAGATACACACTACACAGGGACCAAGGGAAAGCACGTCAGGTACGCAGGCTCCGCCCCCCTATACGCGTTACGTCAGAGCTAGCCAATAGCCTTCGACTTCTTCAGTAGGGGGGTCACCGCTGAATGCGAGTACCATTCATATTACCTTAATAAAACATTGCTATCAGACGGAGAGCACTATATTTGTCCCCTTTTATATGCACCCATTTTGAATTGCATTGGAGTTCATCTATCCCCACCTTGATTGATCTATGTTGGGCTGACGAGAGAAAGGGTTCTCCTGGTTGCTACAGCTGATTTATGTGATCTTTGACCCTTTATGGGTCTGTGGCTGAGGTGAGAGACCAATCTATCCGGTGGTGGGATATATGCACAGCAGTGTTGTGGAATTTTTTGTAGGAACTCTTCACCACCTTGCTGAAGCTCCTTTTTTCACCTTATTATTGGACACTTATGGATTTCACGGCATATTTTATATTATTTAATTGCACCATTATTATCACCTGCATCTAATATATTGATTTAAGTATTTTTCTGGCGCAGCACTCTTCAAGCATTGGATTCTATTTATCATCATTAGTAATTAAGGTCAACATTGGATCATTCAGAGATCCTCACTGAACTTCTGGAGAGAGTTTACTGCACTGAAAGTAAAGCCCTTTCACCAGCACATGGCTTGTAACCCGGCTCAAAGCAGCGTGGAATCTCTTCTGTGGCCCTGCAGTGACAAATGGTCGGTTCCCATACAAACACTTGGACCCATTGCCATTGAAAATGTGATCTTTCCATAACTAGTTGGAAGCCTTGACCACTGCAAGTTATAGGCTGTGAACACTCCAAGCAAGATGGAATCCCTTCTTCTCCTGCAGCATTAGTGGATGATGGCTGGATGAGCAGCACAGCTAATTTCTAGCAAGACACTGTTGGTGTTGGAATTTGGGAGTGTGTGCAAGGATTTGTTTTGAAGCAGTGTTGAACAGGCTCTGGTTCCATATCCGTCTAACATTTCTGCGCAGTTTGCTCTTGTGTGAGAACACCTGAGCATTGAGTTCTGGTGAGTTACCAAGCCTACTGTTTCTTGGTGTGACACCTGGTGGTGGACGGTGATCCAGTAATTCATCTCACTTACCCTTGGATTTCATGGACTGAAGGGACATTATTTCTTTCCTGAATACTATTTTTTCTGAAATATTTTTTCTGAAATGTTTGTCTAGCAGTATCTTTGATAGCTTGCTTGCATCATCTTGAGTCATATAAAAGTGATCTCGTGCGCTACTCTTTTTCCATTTACTGAAAGTAAAGGGGCTGAATAATTTTGCACGCCCAATTTTTCAGTTTGTTAACAAAGTTTGAAATATCCAATAAATTTCGTTCCACTTCATGATTGTGTCGCACTTGTTGATGATTCTTCACAAAAAATTACAGTTTTATATCTTTATGTTTGAAGCCTGAAATGTGGCAAAAGGTCGAAAAGTTCAAGGGGGCCGAATACTTTCGCAAAGCACTAACTCTAGAACAGGGTTTCTCAACCAGGGTTCCTCCTGAGGTTGCTAGGGGTTCCTTGAGCAATGGGCAATTTCTGCCTCTCAGAGAAGTTTCCAATGACACCATTGTTCCTATTAGATAAGGGGGGTAATTCTTCCCAATGACAAGAGTAGGGAGCATTCTTCCCACTGACTGTCACACTGTCATGAGCTGTAGATTTTAAATTTTTAGCAGGGGTTCCCCGAGACCAGAAATTTATTTCAAGGGTTCCTCTGTGCTGAAAAGGTTGAGAAAGGCTGCTCTACAGTTAAGTGGCTTAATGGTCAGCACTCCTGCCTTGTAGCACTAGGTTCCCCAATTCAAATCATGTAAAAACAAGGAGAGAGAAGCGTATAGCATTTATCAAAACACATTTATGAAATCAAAAATAATAAGCACTCACATTTAAGAGATATTAAAAAGCATATTGATAAGTCTCCAGCAGGTGGCGACCTTCCATGTGGTCAATGGTGAACAAATCCCCCCAAGGTGGATGTGATGCAAGGTGCTTGAAACCAGGAAGTTAACCAGGGGAACACCAGGAAGAGCCAACGGAAGCAGCGGAGTGTGGGTGTGTGTAATATATATATATATATATATATATATATAATGGATGAGAACCACTGTGGACAGCAAGGACATGCTGTAAGCCCACAAGTTGGCTGTGACAATGTCATGTGACATAAATGGGTGTGGTTACGCATCGGGGAGCTTGGTCCCTTTGTCAAGCCTGCCCACCCATGAAAATTGTCAGTTTATCAAGGTAGAGGCAGGTCAGCGCCAATTACTACAATGTAGGAAAATGTCTGCTGTGCTCCTCCAAAGCACATCAAGACTGAAACTGCACAGGACTACAAGAAAATGGCCGCTGTGCAATTTCAGACTACACATATTTTCAACTAGTTAGCAAAAAACAGAACTACAGGAAAATGATCGCTGTAAAATTACAGACTATACTGCGTGTAACTTATCAGTTAAAAGCAAGGAGAAATATTACAGGCAAATACAAAAATAAATAAAAAAGAGAAAAAGCACAATGCATGATGGGTAATTCAAAGACCAGCTGTAGATCTTTATGATCCGACCACGCTGTCCAGCAAAAGTATCAGAGGGTTGAGACAAACCATTTATCACTGACAGGAGTGCTTACAATGGTCAGCTTATGTAAAAAACTGCTGCTGCAACTGCCTAGGTGTTAGCTGAAGTTTGGCTTTAAGGGCCAAGTTCACTTTGTGAAAAATCTAAAATGCATATACTGTATTTTGCAGGGGGGAAAAAAAAAAAAGTGCATTTACCATTTTTTCACAGGAGCTGGTAGAACAGTGGTGCTCAATTGGAAAATTAGAGGGCCTCAAGTGATGCCCCCCAACACCTCCAGAAACCGCACAATAGCAGCGCATTTTCATACCTCAGTGCCCCCAAAACGTTGCTCCTGCTGCATTTTTTCTCAAGTGTTTCACAATTCACACTAAAAGTTGAAGTGCAATAACAGTCCCCAGCACCGGCGTCAGTGTTAGCGCAATCACAAACCCCCAGCACCGGTGTCAGTGTTAGCGCAATCACAAACCCCCCAGCACCGGCGTCAGTGAGCGCAATCATAAACCCCCCCAGCACCGGCGTCAGTGTTAGCGCAATCCCAAACCCCCCAGCACCGGCGTCAGTGAGCGCAATCCCAAACCCCCAGCACCGGCGTCAGTGAGCGCAATCACAAACCCCCCAGCACCGGCGTCAGTGAGCGCAATCACAAACCCCCAGCACCGGCGTCAGTGAGCGCAATCACAAACCCCCAGCACCGGCGTCAGTGAGCGCAATCACAAACCCCCAGCACCGGCGTCAGTGAGCGCAATCACAAACCCCCAGCACCGGCGTCAGTGAGCTCAATCACAAACCCCCAGCACCGGCGTCAGTGAGCGCAATCACAAACCCCCAGCACCGGCGTCAGTGAGCGCAATCACAAACCCCCAGCACCGGCGTCAGTGAGCGCAATCACAAACCCCCAGCACCGGCGTCAGTGTTAGCGCAATCACAAACCCCCAGCACCGGCGTCAGTGTTAGCGCAATCACAAACCCCCAGCACCGGCGTCAGTGTTAGCGCAATCACAAACCCCCAGCACCGGCGTCAGTGTTAGCGCAATCACAAACCCCCAGCACCGGCGTCAGTGAGCGCAATCACAAACCCCCCCAGCACCGGCGTCAGTGTTAGCGCAATCACAAACCCCCCAGCACCGGCGTCAGTGAGCACAATCACAAACCCCCCAGCACCGGCGTCAGTGAGCACAATCACAAACCCCCCAGCACTGGCGTCAGTGAGCACAATCACAAACCCCCAGCACCGACGTCAGTGAGCGCAATCACAAACCCCCAGCACCGGCGTCAGTGAGCGCAATCACAAACCCCCAGCACCGGAGTCAGTGAGCGCAATCACAAACCCCCAAGCACCGGCGTCAGTGAGCGCAATCACAAACCCCCAGCACCGGCGTCAGTGAGCGCAATCACAAACCCCCAGCACCGGCGTCAGTGAGCGCAATCACAAACCCCCAGCACCGGAGTCAGTGAGCGCAATAATCCCCAGCATTAGTGTCAGTGAGTGTAATAATCCCCAGTATTGGTGTCAGTGAGCGCAATAATGCCCCTAGTGTCAGTACAATTAGCCCCACCCACCCTTTGGTGGTCAGTGCAATTTAACCCCCTCATTCCCCTGTATTGTGCACCATCAGTGAAAATTAACCCTCATCACACTCTCCTGCGCTGCTCTTTCTCCCCAGGCTGGGATTTTCCATGTACTGAGGGTGGAGATGGCTCCACCCACAGTACAGTCTCTCTCATTCAGTGCTGGGTGCTGGAACACAGGGTGCGCATTCCCCACTGCCACTCTGCTTTCTTTATGGTGCCCAATAGCATGTGGGCGTACGCATACTAGTCCAAGAATGTAACTCTCCTGTGCTCAGGTGTTCTGCTCGAAAAGAAAGTGGGTCTAATCCTTATTTTCAACGCCTAGAGTCTTGCTGCCCCTCTTAGGGCTTTTAGCATGCATATGAGTGTGAGGCCGTATGTGGCCACTGTGTTGGGCATCAGGACTGTAGAACATAGCGCCCACAATCTAGTGGATTATGAGGTGCAATGTTAGGCCCCTGCACGCTCTGCCTGCAGCGCTGTTGCCCATACTTCTGTACAGGCTTTCAGTTACAGAACTGCAGTGCAGTGTGAATGGACTATAACTGCACTGATCATTGTGCTTGCGGGCTATTAAAAACTACCAGTCTGGGGGGGGGTTTGTGGCATCACTGAGCCAATACCGCCACATTAGGTTAATGATGTCAAGAGCATCGCCGCTCTTGTGTACATGCAGCTGCAGGGAATGCCCCAGCCACAGCTGATTGACAGCCAGCACTGACCGCTTCCTATCAAGCTCATCCCCACTTCTGAGTGAAATGAATGAAGAAATTTCTGTCGATAGGGAACACAAAAGCCATGCAATATACTGAATTACAGTGCATCCGGAAAGTATTCACAATGATCACTTTTTCCACATTTTGTTATGTTACAGCCCTATTCCAAAATGGATTAAATTCATTAATTTTCCTCAAAATCTATAAACAATCCCCCATAATGACAACATGAAAGACGAAAAAAAAAGAAAAAAATCCCATGTACATAAATTATTACAGTCTTTGCTCAATACTTTGGTGAAGCTCCTTTGGCACCAATTACAGCCTCCAGTCTTTCTGAGTATGATGCTACAAGCTTGGCACTCCTATTTTTGGGCAGTTTCTCCCATTCTTCTTTGCAGGACCACTCAAGCTCCATCAGGTTGGATGGGGAGCGTCGGTGCACAGCCATTTTCAGATCTCTCCAGAGATGTTCAATCGGGTTCAAGTCTGGGCTCTGGCTACTCAAGGATATTTACAGATATGTCCCGTAGCCACTTTGTTATCTTGGCTGTGTGCTCAGGGTCGTTGTCCTGTTAGAAGATGAACCTTCGCCCCAGTCTCAGGTCCAGAGCGCTCTGGAGCAGGTTTTCATCAAGGATGTCTCTGTACATTGCTGCATTCATCTTTCCCTCGGTCCTGACTAGTCTCCCAGTTCCTACCGCTGAAAAACATCCCCACAGCAAGATGCTGCCACTACCATGCTTCACTGTAGGGATGGTATTGGCCGATGAGTTGTGCCTGGTCTTCTCCAGACATGATGCTTGCCATTCAGGCCAAACAGTTCAATCTTTGTTTCATCATAGCTGAGAATTTTCTTTCTCATGGTTTGAGAGTCCTTCAGTTTGGCTGTTATGTGCCTTTTAGTGAGGAATGTGCCTTTTAGTGAGGAGTGGCTTCTATCTGGCCACTCCCATACAGGCCTGATTGGTGGAGTGCTGCAGAGATGATTGTTATTCTGGAAGGTTCTCCTCTCTCCACAGAGAAATGCTGGAGCTCTGTCAGAGTGACCATCGGATTCTTGGTCACCTCCCTGACTAAGGCCCTTCTCAACCAATCGCTCAGTTTAGCTGGGCGGCCCGCTCTAGGAAGAGTCCTGGTGGTTCCAAACTTCTTCCATTTACAGATGATGGAGGCCACTGTGCTCATTGGGATCGTCAATGCTGCAGAAATGTTTCTGTACCCTTCCCCAGATCTGTGCCTTCATACAATCCTGTCTCCGAGGTCTGCAGACAATTCCTTGGGCTTCATGGCTTGGTTTGTGCTCTGACATGCACTGGTAACTGTGGGACCTTATATAGACAGGTGTGTGCCTTTCCAAATCATGTCCAATCAACCGAATTTACCATAGGTGGACTCCAATCAAGTTGTAGAAACATCTCAAGGATGATCAGTGGAATCAGGATGCACCTGAGCGCAATTCTGGGTGTTATGGCAAAGGCTGTGATACACATACATGGGATTTCCTCCTTTTTTATTTTCAACAAATTTGCAAACATTTTAAAACAAACTTCTTTCACGTTGTCATTATGGGGGATTGTTTGTAGAATTTTGAGGAAAATAATGAATTTAATCCATTTTGGAATAAGGCTGTAACGTAACAAAAATGTGAAAAAAGTGAAGTGCTGTGAATACTTTCCGGGTGCGCTGTATTTCTGACTTGTTTCGGCTTTTATCTTATGCGAGTAACAATTTGTTTCTTGGTGCATTGCTTTTTAGACCAGTTCTGGGGTTATCTGGGGCGCTGATTAAGAGAATTGCATTGGCTAGACTGCATCAGTTCTAGTTTTCTTAGGCCAGCCATGGACAGAGCGATTTTCATTCCTGCAAGCCGCCCCTACCGAAAGAACACATTGACTATTGCTAGCGGCTATAAAAACAGTCAGTAGCAATAACTGCATGTAAAATCCAACAGGCTGGTTGTAACCAAGTTGAAAAATTAAAAACCGATCAACTTGGGTACATTCAGCCTTGCAGAGTCCTGTTGTGAAAATTGAGCAACTGCTTCGAAAGCCAAAACCAGCAGGCCCAGAGCCCGCATGCAGGTCCGCAAGGAGGAGAGATCGTCGTCCCCTGATCTCTTCCGCAGAGTCCCGAGTTCTTCCTCCGGAAGAAAAAAAAAAAAATTTAAGCCTGAGCATAGTCCAGGACCATCCGCAGGTACTGAAGACAATATGAAGAGGCAGTGCCGACTCCTGATGGTCCACCCGAACTCCTGGAGTGTCTGAACCGTCACGGCCAGATTGCTCGCTAAGGTCACACATGAGCTCGACCTTAATAAAAGGCCGTCCAGGTAACCGAGTACCGCGATGCCCCGTAAACGCAGCAAAGCTGGAACCGGAACCAATACCTTGGTGAAAATCCTGGGAGCCGAAACGAGACCGCAAGGTAACGCGACTAACTGATAGTGCTCCCCAGCCACCGTAAAGTGGACACATCTCTGAGGACCCTCGAAAATAGGGATGTGCAGATACGCATCCTGCAAGTCGATGGGGGCAAGAAGTCCCCGGGCCTCAACGATGCCTCCACAGCCCGGAGGGACTCCGTCCTGAACTTCTGCACCCGCACAAAGCGGTTCAGAGACTTTAAATCCAGAATCGGACGCACCATGCCTCCCTGTCTGGGCACCATGAACAGGTTGGAGTAAAAACCCTCAAAAACCTTTCCCGTGAAGGAACGGGTACAATGACTCCTTGGGCAAGCAGATCGCGCACTACCCCCATGAGATCTCTGAGACGATCGGGGGACAGCTGGAGATTGGACGGGAAGAACCTGTCCGCGGGGTGAGGTCAAAACTAGATCTGGTACCCTGGACGAATCAGCTCGTGAACCCACCTATCCTGAATGCCGGACAACCAGGGTTCCTGAAACAAATAAGAGGTCCCCCCATCCGACAACGGGTGAGGGCTTCCCTTCAGGTGGACTGACTGGCTTGTGACTTACCCGACCACGGTTTCTTGTGGCCACCGGAAGGGTCTACCCTTCTTCTGCGTCCCAAAGGCACGAAAGGAACTACGCTGAGTCTTGAAAGGAGGGCCCCAGCCGTGTGCGGGGGGCGTACCCTCAGTGACCTGGGGCAACAGAGTACTCTTACCTCCAGTGAGCCCCTTACACAACTCATCCAGAGTATCCCCAAAAAGACAAGCCCCCACATAGGGGGACCTCAGATACCGTCTTTTGGACGCGCGGTAAGCTGATCAGCTCTCCAACCTGGTAATGCGGCGGATCGCGACCCCTACCGCAGACAACTGGGCGACCAACGGGCCCTCGTCCAAGGCTGCGTTGCACAAGAACATCCTAGTATGGGTGATCTGATCCACCATGGCAAGGGCAGGCGGAGAGGCCGACTCCGCCACCAGAGTGCTGCGAAGCACCTTGGATCACACCGCGCGAGCGCACGCTTCCACACGCCTATCTGCCAGCTCCCTGAATACAGGGGAAACCTCTACAGGCGTCAAGGTGGACTTATACAGCCTAGACACAGTGTGATCCACCTTTTGGGGACACCGTCCAACGGTTGTCCCCCGCCTCCAAAATTGGATAGCGGAGGGAAAAAAACGCTTAGGCACCACCATGTGCTTGATGCGCCGCCACTGGTCATTCACAACCCCCTGAAATTCCTCAGGGCAGGGAAAAGCTTGACCTGACTTTTGGGCCCTTCGGAACCCAAAAGCGGACCGCTTACTTGACTGAGATGGCTTATCATCAAGATAGAGAGTTTCTTTTAAGGTCCTTAAGGGGAGCATCCATCGTAGCGCGAGTACCCGCGCTAACGAGGAGGGCTAACGAGGAGGAAGATGTCTCCTCCTCCTCCCCCTCAGAAGCAGAGGACCGGGCCCCCATCAGGGGGACCATTGTCCGTGGCAACCAACACGGGCTCAGAGTCAGAGGACTAGGAGAGCACAGACCGTTTTTTGGGGGAGCATTCCAACATCAGCAGATCCACCTGGGATGCCAAAGTCGCAAGAGCAGCAGATATAGAGGTCATTTCAGAGGCTTCAGGGTGGACCCGAAGCCCCCACCAGGCCTGCAGGGGATTTGTTGTCCCGGGAGTCAATTTTTCCCATAACAATTAAAAGGGACGCTGGCCCTTTAAATCAGCGGTTCCCGCAGACCTACCCCCCCCCCCCCCGCAATCTGCGCTAACTGAAAGTGCCCCCTCAGAAAACACACCAGCCATAAGTAAAAATCGTTTTGGTTGAAAAAAGGCAGAAGGATTAACAAAAATCCCCCAGCCTGTCAGTACAGTTTTACACAGGAGATGTGTGAAGGAGGAAGTGGCCTCACGCCTCTAGAGGCCCAGCCCTCGAGCCCAGACAAAAGATGCCTATTGAAACTATGTAAAAAGGCACAGGAAAAAACGGAATTTTTGTAAAATCTTACCTGTAAAATTCCTTTCTCTGAGTCCTCCGACAGTCGCCGCCTCTTCATATTCGTCACATATGGGGTATTAGACTTTGCTCCGAAGGAGTAGCTAGGCAACAGAATATGTTAACAATAAAGCTTTAACATATCCCACCCTCAAGGGGTGGTCCCCTCAGTCAATACCCTCCTACTTCCTGTAACCATATCTCAGTTTTAGTGGAATAGCAGTAGAGTATACATTCAAACCCCAAAAGAGGGGCGGGGGCGGCGACTGTCGGAGGACTCAGAGAAAGGAATTTTACAGGTAAGATTTTACAAAAATTCCGTTTTCTCTTACGTCCTCCGACAGTCGCCGCCTCTTCATATTCGTCACATATGGGGACGTCCCAAAGCAGTGCAAACATGAGGGGTGGGAAACGCATCCGCGCCGAAAGGCAACGCAGTCTCCACATCAAAGAAAGGAACCTTACCAAAGGAAGGAAACCAGCTGGGCAACAGCTAAAATAAGTGCTCAACAGGAGCAACAACCCAGGAAAAGACAAAAAACCAGGGGATACAAAACTTATCCCAACAGCCAGGAGTCCCCAACAAGGGACCCTAGGGAACAGCCGCACTAAGAACCTTGCGGCCAAAGGAAGCATCCGCCGATGCTTGAACATCTACTTTGTAGAATTTTGTGAAAGTGTGCACGGTCGACCAAGTCGCCGCCTTACACACCTGGGCTACAGAAGCCCCATGACGACAGGCCCAAGACGTACTCAGAGATCTAGTAGAGTGCGCCTTCACAGGCACAGGGGGAACCTTCCCCTGCAAGGCATAAGCCTGTTCAATGGTCTGCCTGATCCATTTGGCAATGGTAGAGGCGGAAGCCGCCATGCCCTTCCGAGGACCCTCTGGAAGAACAAACAAGGAGTCCGTCTTTCGAAAAGACTCAGTCGATTTAAGGTAAACCCTAATCGCTCGAACAACATCCAGAGAATGCAATCTCACCTCCTTAGGATGTTTAGGCTTCGTGCACAACGAAGGCAAAACAATATCCTCATTAAGATGGAATTCCGAAACTCGTTTCGGCAGAAAAGAAGGATTAGGTCGCAAGACCACCTTATCCAAATGAACAACCAGGTACGGAGACTTGCAGGACAAAGCCGCCAGTTCCGACACTCTGCGAGCCGAAGTGATCGCCACCAAAAAGGCGACCTTTTTGGACAACATAGACAACGAGATCTCCCTGATCTGTTCAAAAGGAGCACGTTGTAACACAGACAGGACTAGATTCAAGTCCCAAGGGGGCAAGGGATCCCTCCTAGGAGGAACCAGATGCCGCACACCCTGAATAAAAGTGCCAACCAAGGAGTTGGAAGCTACGGGACGTTGAAACAGAACGGCCAGCGCAGACACCTGACCCTTTATCGTAGCCAGCGCCAAACGCTGATCGACACCCGTCTGAAGGAAAGACAGCACACGGGAAACCGAGTACGTGCGGGGTGAAAACCCCCTGGACTCACACCAGGCAAAATAGGCCTTCCAAGTACGGTAATAAACCTTTCCCGAGGAAGACTTCCTCGCGTTGATCAAGGTATGAACAACCTCTGGAAGGAGACCCTTCTCCTTCAGGACCTCGGTCTCAACAGCCAGGCCGTCAAAGCCAGCGACTGTAAAGCAGGATGGTAAATCGGTCCTTGAGACAGTAGATCGTCCCGAAGAGGCAGACGCCAGGGGGCGTCGACCGCCAGATTCACGAGGTCTGCGTACCAGGACCGGCGAGGCCAGTCCGGTGCCACAAGAATCACCGTGCTGCGTTCCGAGTGTAACCTGCGAAGGAACCGGGACAGCAACTGAATCGGTGGAAACGCGTACATCAGCCTGTACTGATGCCACGGGGCCACTAACGCGTCCGACGCGTCCGCCCGAGGGTCGCGCGTCCTTGCCACGAACCTCTTCACCTTGTAGTTGAGGCGAGACGCGAACAGGTCCACATCTGGAAGACCCCACTTCGCGCACAACATCTGGAAGACAGCCGGGTGGAGAGACCATTCCCCCTGATCCAGGGTCTGGCGACTCAGATAGTCCGCCTGCCAGTTCTCCACTCCCGGAATGTGAACCGCCGTTATCGCCGGGACATGAGTCTCGGCCCAAGACAGAATGTCGGCCACTTCTCGAGCCGCTCGGGCACTCCTGGTGCCCCCTTGGTGGTTTATGTAGGCCACCGCCGTGGCATTGTCCGTCTGCACCCGAACCGGGCAGCCCTGCAGCCGGTCCGTCCAGCGATGAAGACAGAGCCTTATCGCACGCAATTCCAGAATGTTGATCGGGAGGGAAGACTCCCCCTCCGACCAGGTCCCCTGGGCGGACAGAACGCCCAGAACACCACCCCAGCCCGACAGGCTGGCATCCGTGGTGATTATCGTCCACGAGATCGGACGAAACGACTTGCCCCCGGACACCAACGGGGACTGGAGCCACCACAGGAGGTTTTCCCTGGTGCGATGACTCAACGAGATCTGAAGATCCAGAGATTGAGGTCGCCCGTCCCACTTGGACAAGATCTCCGCCTGGAGACCCCGCGTGTGAAACTGCGCGAAAGGAATCGCCTCGAAAGCCGAGACCATCAATCCCAGACATCTCATACACGTC
Organism: Pelophylax lessonae; assembly: GCF_965119305.1. Lineage (NCBI taxonomy): Eukaryota > Metazoa > Chordata > Amphibia > Anura > Ranidae > Pelophylax > Pelophylax lessonae. The sequence goes on along the minus strand of NC_138771.1, from coordinate 12,122,383 downwards.
CGCAGAGACGAGTTCGGAACGTCCCTGAGGGACCTGACTTCCTCCTGAAGAGTCCTGAGTTTGTCTTCCGGCAGGAAGACCTTCGCCTGCACCGAGTCCAGTATCATTCCCAGATAGGGAAGACGAACCGACGGACTCAGAGTCGACTTTGGAACATTTATCGTCCAACCGAACTCCTGCAGAGTTTGCATCGTGACAGACAGGTCCTTCTCCAGACCCTGACTGGTCGCAGACCGAATCAGAATGTCGTCCAGATACCCCAGGACAGAAATGCCCTGGGCTCTCAATAATGCCAGAACCGGTGCAAGCACCTTGGTGAAGACCCGCGGAGCCGAGGCGAGCCCAAAGGGCAACGCCACGAACTGGTAGTGATCCTCCGCAATGGCAAATCGAAGGTATCTCTGATGACCCTCGAATATGGGGATGTGAAGATACGCATCCTTCAAATCGATGGAGGCCATGAATTCCCCCGGAACCAGGGCAGCCACCACCGAGCGCAGGGATTCCATGCGGAACTTGCGAACCCGCACAGAGCGGTTCAGAGCTTTCAAGTCCAGAATTGGACGAACCTTGCCCTCCTTTCTGGGCACAGTGAACAGATTGGAATAAAACCCCCGAAATCTGTCCCGATGAGGCACCGGAACCACCACTCCCTGAGCCCTCAGGTCCCGCACCGCCAGGTGCAGATCCCGCAGGCGCTCTGGAGACAGTTGTAGATTTGAGGGAAAAAATCTGCTCTCTGGCCGAGAGAGAAACTCGATCTTGTAACCAGATCGAACGATTTCCAGAACCCATCTGTCCCGCACACGGGCCAACCAGGGCTGAAGAAAACCGAGCAAGCGTCCCCCCACCCCAAAACTGGGTGAGGGCGCCCCTTCAGGCCGAACTGTTATGGGCCGCAGGTCCGGATTGGCCGGACTTCTGTTTTCCAGACCAGGGCTTCTTCTGAGAGCCCTGGCCCTTGAACGGTTTGCCCTTGAAGTGCGGCCGAAAGGCACGAAAGGACCCCTGAGGGGGCCGAAAATTAGCATGCTTCTTCCCAGAAGCCCCCTTAGCCTTGGGGAAATGGGGCAAGAGAGTGCTCTTACCCCCAGTAATCCCCTTAATCAACACATCCAGGGACTCCCCAAAAAGGCGAGACCCATCATAAGGCAGATTGGCTAAGGTTTTACGTGAAGATTGGTCCACCGACCAACATTTCAACCAAACCAGGCGGCGAGACAACACCGCCACGCTGTGCACACGCGCGGCCAACGGAATCAGGTCCAGGTCCGCATCACACAGATACATGACACCCTGGTGGATCTGATCCACCATATCCAGGGTCGCCGCTGAGGCCGAATCGGCCACTAGGACGCGCCTAAGCATCTGCGTCCAACTTGCGATCGCCTGGGCCGCCATGAGAGAAGCAAACAGAGCCTTAAGCATAGAACCCGTAACAGAATAAGTATGACGGGCAAGAGACTCCAGTCTCCTATCCGTGGCATCACGGAAAATAGGGGATCCCTCTGCAGGGATCGCAGTGGCTTTGTTCAAAACCGCAATAGCATGATCTACTGGCGGAGGCACACACCACCGTTCATCAGTGGCAGGCGAGAAAGGATAACGCAGCTTAAATTTACTTGGTACCGCAAAAGGCTTGCGCAAATCGCGCCATTGGTCCTTAACAGCGCGCTGAAAATCAGCATTGCAGGGAAAGACCTGCGGCGTCCTGCGTTTTCTCTGCGTCCCATAAGCCGCCAAGGCAGCTGGGGGACACACCTCGTCCTGCAAACGCAGCGTCTGCTTAATGGAAGCAATCAACTCATCCATGATTGCAAGCTCTTCAGGCGAGCCAGGGGGAGAATTATCAACCCCCTCAACTTCAGCCTCTACCTCAGACCCCACTAGATCTAGAGAGGAGCGGGACCCCGATAGGGGGGTCCCCGCCAGAACAGCCCCATCACCTTCACCCTCAGAATCAGAGGACAGAGCAACTCTGGGCCGTTTAGTAGATTGAGCAGCCACCAGCATTTGCACCTGTGCAGCAAGGCCAGCCACAATAGTGGCCAAATCCCCCCCTGGGGGGGAAACAGCGGTCCCCTGGCTTTCCACCAAGACTGTGGGAAATTTGCCCTCCTGAGAATCCATTGCCCCTGTATGCCAGACAACCAAGGGTTAACTGCCCCCTTACAGCAAGCGCGGCAAGCGCAGCCCACCGCACCACACTCAGGCACAATGAGACCCCCACAGGGAATATACAGACTGAACACAGGCAATGGAACACAGGAATAGAAGGATAAAACCTGAGGAGACACCGCTGCTGCTGCTGCCTCGATCGGTGCTTCCAGGAGAGAGGAAGTGATGCTGCCAGGGCGCTCTATGTAAGCCTATGGAGGCTACAAGAAAATGGCCGCCGTGCATGTAAACCATGCGGCCGGAGCGGGCGCCGGTAAAATGGCGCCGTTTGGCGCCGAAATCGCCGCTCCACAGTGCATAAAATCACACACAATATCATCCCATAGTATGGATACATGTTAGATCGCCGCAGCGATCGCTGTATATGCCCCAACATGCCATTAAAAACATGCCCCACAGCACACAGCTCCTCACACTGCCCAGCCTGACATACTCAGTGTCATACAGCTCCCCCCCCCCCCCTTGCAGCCCACAGCATGCAGCCGAGAGATAGGGAGACAAGCAGTGTGATTAAAGGCAGGTTACACAGTCCCAGACTGAGACCCCCCCAGACAGACAGGTCCCCACATAGATACACTTACCTCACATGGCGTGGGGAACCCGCACAGGCGAACAAGCCGCTGCACATGAGGCAGGGAGAGTCGCTACTCAAGACGCACACAATGGCGGTTCAGAAACCGCACAGCGTCCGGTGAGGTAGCCACCTCACCAATCATCCCTGCACCGAACAGGGATGGGTCGTTCACCGTGCCAGGAGCGTTACCTGGCTGAACGCTCGATGGCAGACTGGGAAGCCACTGACCCACGACCTGCGACCAGGGGGATCAGCCCGAGACCCAGTCCGCATGATCCTCTTCGTCCGAAGAACTAACTAATGCTGACAAAAATAACAGCTAAGTAAAGGTAGAGAGAAAACTCAAACAAAATATCAAAAAGAAGAAAGAGTCTGGGACAAAAAGTCCCAGCACAGAGAGAGCCAGCCACTCCTGACAAGCTAGACATTAAAACTGAGATATGGTTACAGGAAGTAGGAGGGTATTGACTGAGGGGACCACCCCTTGAGGGTGGGATATGTTAAAGCTTTATTGTTAACATATTCTGTTGCCTAGCTACTCCTTCGGAGCAAAGTCTAATACCCCATATGTGACGAATATGAAGAGGCGGCGACTGTCGGAGGACGTAAGAGAAATGGCCGCTTGCCCTTAATAGGCATGTGCCCACATCCAAGATGGCACCCGATCGGGAGCTTGTGCAGTATCCTAAAATGGCTGCTGCCCTTACACAGAGTCCAGGATCTGCCCACAATAAACATGGCGTCCGCTCCCAATGGCCCCAAAAAAAGTACATGCACACGTTCTGGCTACCACAGGAGACCCTCAGAGCTATGGAGCACCCCCCCCCCCCCAAGTTCTACTAGTACCCCATCCAGCTGAGATCGCTGTAACAGGGAGGGGAGAAAACCCAAAGCCGGCCAAAAGTGGGATCCCACAGAGACCACCAGCCCTGCTATCCCCAAAGAGTGGGCCCACAACCCCCCAAAAGTCCCCAGGGACTAGGGGGTATCAGTACTCACCAGTCCAGGAAGCGGGCACCGCTCTGATACGGGAGACCTCCCACCCTAAGTGAGTCAGTCAAGAAGGATGCTGGCAACACGCGGGCGATCCGGGTTGAGACACCCTTCAGCGAAGACGCAGCTCCGCGGGCTCGTCCCCATACCGAGGGGCACTGTCGTTGCGAGGCATGGGCATACCAGTAACCTGCGACGCTCGTTGGCAGGCTGGGACTCCATAAGGATCTATATTACCCAGTCCGAGGCCCAGCTCTGCAGTCACTTGTAGTCCCCCAGGAAAGGAATCCCTGACTAACTAGTGAAAGTGAGAGAAATAAAAATCTATTGTGCAAAGAAAAACACATGAATACAGGAAAAAAAACAAAGAAAACAGACAAAGGGTCTCAGTCAGAAAGACCTAACCAGCTCCTAAGCTAGGCAGCGTAAAACTGAGGTAATATCAGATTGGGTTCAGGATAATGGTTGAAAGATGGCCCCCTAGTTGCGTGCCGAGGTATACAAGTTTTTTTGTATTAACCTAATAATTATCTGCCTAGCCTTGCTCCTGCAGAGGGCTCCATTACCCATTAGTGAAGGCTAATACCATCAGGCGGCAACTGTCAGAGGACGTAAGAGAAATCTCCTTGGTTTAAAGACGCCACCACCGACCGGATGGATTCCATCTGAAACTTCTGCATTAGTACAAAGTGGTTTCTCTGAACCACTTTGAGGTCCAGGATTGGACGCACCTTGCCCTCCTTTCTGGGCACCGTGAACAGGTTGGAATAGAAACCTCAAAACCTGTCCCGCTGAGGAACCGGGACAATAACGCCCTGTGCAAGAAGATCTTGCATTGCCCCCTCGAGATCCGTTAAACAATCCAGAGACAGACAGAGATTTGATGGAAAGAACCTGTCCACTGGGCGAGACCGAAATTCGATCTTGTACCCTGTAAGAGTCCGTCCGTGAACCCATTTGTCTTGAATCAAAGACGTCCAGGGTTTCTGAACCAGGTGAGGGTGGCAGACTGACCAGCCTTGGGCGTACCTGACCAAGCCTTCTTGTTGCCGCCGGAGGCTTTGAACGGTTTCCCTTTCTTCTGTGCCCCTGAGGCACGAAAAAGCCCCCAATGAGCCTTGGAGGGGCCACACTTACCGCGGGGTGCCTTATCCTTCGAGGACTGGGGAAAGAAAAAGTATTCTTACCCCCAGTGAGATCCTTGATCATCTCATCCAAAGAGTAACCAAAAAAGAATTCCCCTAAAAGGGCGATCAGACACGGTCTTAGACGCTTGATCCGCTCTTCAGCCACACTATGCGGCGAAAAGAAATCCCCTCCGCAGACAATCTTGCGACCAAGGGAGCCTCATCCAGAGCCGTGTCACACAGATACACCATGGCCTGGGCCATTTGATCCGTGAGCTCAATGAGAGTCAGGGGAACCGACAGCAGGTTGCTCTTAAGCACCTTAATCCACTCCGTGACTGTCAGAAACCAGCACGGAGCTGAACACAGGCTTGAGAAGCGAGCCCGCCACCAAGTGTAGGTGGCGGGAAAGTAATTCCATGCGCCTGTTCACCGGGTCCTTAAACACCGGGGAGTCCTCCACGGGCACCACCGTGGATTTATTCAACCGCGAAACAGTGTGGTCCACCTTAGGTGACACCGTCCAGCGATTGGAAACTGAGTCTGCAAAGGGATAACGGTGCGGGAAACTGCCAGCACGTGCTTAATGCGCCGCCATTGCTCGTTCACGATTTTGTGAAACTCCCCGGGGCAGGGGAAAACCTGGCCCGACTTCTGGGCTTTGCGGGAGCCGAAGACAACCCGCTTTCCTGACTGTGTGGGCTCATCATCAATTCGCAGTCTCCCTGACTGAACGAACCAGTGCTTCAACCAGAGCGCGTTCCCGCGCTGCAGCGAGGGAGGGCGACTCCTCCTCACTGTCTGAGTGTGAGAACAGGGATCCCTCAGGGAGGGCAGTGTCCGTGGCAACCACATCAGGCTCTGAATCAGAAGACTGAGAAGGCAACGGCCTTTTTTGAACAGCAACTTGTGATATGACAAGATCTACTTTGGATTCCAACGTTTCTATGGCTGCAGACAGAGGCTAGGGAAGGCGATCCGGATGACCCGGATGCACAAACAAGATCAGTGGGGAAATTTTCACTCTGGGACTCCATATTGGCAATGTTACAAAAAAAAAGGGTACACTGGCCCTTTAAATCCACGATTGCGGTCCGCACCGCCAAACCGCGCTGCCGCTGCAGTCCCCATTTAGCTAGCAGATAAACTGATAGAAGCCAAATGTGTCTGGACAGTGCCCAAAAAGGACTAAAGACCCCCTTACTGTAACAGAGAAAAGTCAGCCACCGCTCTCCACGCTGTTTGCAGAAAGTGAAACTGAATGGGAGGAAGTGACTAAAACATCACTAGAGGACGAAGTCCCTCTGAGCAACAAAAACATGGTGCCATAATAAAGTATAGGGAAAGCACAGGGAAAATGGCTGCCGCCCATACAACACGGTCTGCCCACATCCAAGATGGCGCCCGAAAACAGCGCCAAACACCCAGCAAGGCCAGAAAATGGCTGCGCCCTTACACTGATGCAGCATGGCTGCCCACACCTAAAATGGCAGCCGAAAACAGTGCCAGCTCTCAGGAGCCCAGGGAACAGTGCCACTGCGGGAATCCATCACAGGGTACCCCCCAGGACAAGGTACTAGTCATTACAACCCCCGCCCCCCCAATGCATTAGACGCCGCTATAGAGCCTCCGGCGGGAGCAGGGAGGCTAGAAAATGGCTGCGCCCTTACACTGATGCAGCATGGCTGCCCACACCTAAAATGGCAGCCGAAAACAGTGCCAGCTCTCAGGAGCCCAGGGAACAGGGCCACTGCGGGAATCCATCACAGGGTACCCCCCAGGACAAGGTACTAGTCATTACAACCCCCGCCCCCCCAATGCATTAGACGCCGCTATAGAGCCTCCGGCGGGAGCAGGGAGGGCAGGACCTTTCATGACAGGCCAGAGGACCTCACAGAGACCGCAGCTCTGACATCCTCAGGAGTGGGCCCACATCACCCCCCCCAGGTGACTGTTCAAGGGACACAGGGGGCATAGCATCACATACCATACGATGGTGCTCCGCTCCGATACAGCTCGCCTGTGCTGTCAGCCAAGAGGGGTAGGCTGCAATTCAGGGCGTTCCAGGTTGATGCGTCCGGACGAAAGAGCTCTACGCAGGCTCATCCCCATCCGTCGGGGCACCGTTGTGGCGAGGCCTGGGCGGACCACAACCTTCTCACGCTCGTTGGCCAGGCTGGGAGACTATAAGGATCTAGATTATCCAGTGCCAAACCCCAGCCCGGCTGTTGCTTGTAGTTCACCAGGAGGATCCCCCTGACACTAGCTAGCGATAGTGAGTAAAGAAAAAATAAAATAAACATTTCTCAAAGAAAATAAAAACTGAGACAGGAGTCCCAGAAGGGGAACCTAGGTCCTACTCCTAAGCTAGGCAGCAAAAAACTGATTAGTAAGCACGATGTGTCTGGGGTAATGTCTGAAGGGATAGCCCCTAAAGGTGTCTAGTGAAAAGTTTTCCTATGAAGTTTCACTGCCTAGCCTACTCCTGCAGAGGGCGCATTACCCATTTGTGAGGAAACTATCAAGTGGCTGCATCTGTCAGAGGACGTAAGAGAAAAATGGCCTGGTCACTAAGGGGGAAAATCTTCCGGGCCATAAGTGGTTAAAATACACCCATGATAAAACATTATAGATTCTTCATTTCTTTGTAAGTGGGCAAACCTTCACAATCTGCAGGGGATCAAATCATTAATTTCCCCGCTGTATACAATGATATTTATTACTGCCGGAGACACACCAGCACTGTAATCTATGGACATACTTTGACATTTCAGAATCTGGCTCACCTTATCTTTGCTTGCCAGCTGCAGCTTCTTAATGCTCTCTTCGTATTCACGCTTCTGATCTGCCAGCTGTTTGGTACACTGTTGACTAATGTGAACATCAGAAGATTAGTGGATTCCATGCAGCACAAAAGTACCCGTGCCGAAAGCAAACAGCTCATAAAGATTAAATCCCGACCTCTCTTCCTTCAGTGCTTTCTGTAGCAAGGTGCAATTGTTCTTGTACTCGTGCAGCTGATCCTCCTGTCGCAGGAATTCCTGACGTAGTTCATTTAATTGTTCTGCCAAAAAAAAAAAAAAAAAATAGATGACTTTTCAACTTTTTTAGTGGCGGAGGCAAACATAGCAAGCGCTGTATATTGTAATATTGTAGAGGACTGTGAATCCATGACACCCTTTGTGTTTTAGGACCTTCATTTTCTCGGCCACACAGACCTGTACCCCTGTGCAGATTTTTGTTTATGCACCCGGCCTGTCAAAATCAATGACATGCTGAGAAACGCAGTCCAGAGGCGGGTGTGTGTCCCTGTAAGGGTGTCATCACTGGCATGTTCCTTAGGATCCATACAGCCGCTGTGTGTCAATCGACCAGCTGTGAGGGAAGATTGAAAGTGGGCAGTTCTATTTTTCCCGCAGGCTTGTGTAGGGCCGGCTATGAGGGGAGGCTGGAGGTCTGTACATTTTTTCAGGCGTGTTGGACCTACTAGGAGGGGAGACTGGAAGACGGTATTTCTTTTAGGCGTGCATTAATCTGGCTATGAGGAGGTTGGAGGCCGGTATTTGCTTCAGGTGTGCGTTGGACCAGCTATGTAGGGAAGTTGGGGGTAGGTAGTCCTTTTATTTCTCCACAGGTGTGAGTTGTATCAGCTATGCGGGGAGGTTGGTATTTTTTTTCAGGTGTGCGATGGACTGGCTATGAGGGGAGGCTGGAAGACGGAATTTTTGTCACGTGTTGTACCAGCTATGAGGGTAGGTTGGAGGGCAGTATATTTTTGAGGCCTGCATTGGACCGGCTATGAGGGGAGGTTGGAGGCCGGTATATTTTTAAAGTGTGCGTTGGACCGGCAATGAGGGGAGGTTGGGAGGCCAGTGGTCCTTCCCCCCACCCCCACAGGTGTGCGTCAGACCAGCTATGAGGGAAGGTTGGAGGTAGGTCGTTTTTTTCAGGTGAGCATTGGACCAGCAATGAGGGGAGGTTGGAGGCCGGAATTTTTTTTCCCCAGGCTGCGCTGGACCGGCAAAGAGGGGAGGTTGGAGGCCACTATTTCCTTCAGGCGTGTGTAAGACTGGCTATGAGAGGAGATTGGAGGCCGGTATTTTTTTTTACAGACTGCGTTGGACCAGCTATGAGGGGAGGTTAGAAGCAGGAATTTTTTTCAGGTGCGCATAGGACCAGCAATGAGCGGGAAATTGGGAAGCCAGCAGGGGTGTTGAAATTAATAGTAGCATTGATAAATCGCGATGCAGCCTTGAACGATTCGAATTTGATCCTGAGGAACGGCCGCATCAATGCATGGATGACGTCATCCCGGCTCCACCCACCTCTCCCAGGACAGCCCTGCCAGTGCACTCTAAAGTTAAAAAAATATCTGCGTTAGTGAATCCATTTGAGGGACCCCTTCCTACAGTGTGTAAGGGTTAATCTAAACTGATGCCTCTCTCTTACATTATCTCTGATCTTTCCTCGCCGTCAGTCACATGCCCTCTGGCCAGCCGTTCTCCTCCGGGCCGGTAGGAGTGCACGCGACTGGCGATGATGAAAGATCGGAGATAATAAGATGAGAGAGGCATCAGTTTACATTAACCCTTACACACTGTAGAGAGGAGTCCCTGAAACAAATTCACTTACACCGATTTGTTTTAACTTTAAAGTGCACTGGCAGGGCTGTCCTGGGAGTGCAGGGGGGCTATATTATTGTAAATAGGGAGCTGTATAATGTAAGGGGGGGGCTGTGTTATGTAAATAGGGGGGGGGGGCTGCTGTTTTATGTAAATGGGGGGGCTGCTGTGTTATGTAAATGAGAGGGGGCTGCTGTGTTATGTAAATGAGTGGGGGCGGCTGTGTTATGTAAATGAGAGGGGGCGGCTGTGTTATGTAAATGGGAGGGGGCGGCTGTGTTATGTAAATGGGAGGGGGCGGCTGTGTTATGTAAATGGGAGGGGGGGCTGTGTTATGTAAATGGGAGGGGGGGCTGTGTTATGTAAATGGGAGGGGGGGCTGTGTTATGTAAATGGGAGGGGGGGCTGTGTTATGTAAATGGAAGGGGGGGGCCCGTGTTGAAATGGGGGGGGCTGTGTTATGGAAATGGGGGGCTGTGTTATGGAAATGGGAGGGGGGGCTGTGTTATGTAAATGGGAGGGGGGGGGCCCGTGTTGAAATGGGGGGGGCTGTGTTATGGAAATGGGACTGTTTAATGTACTGAAGGGGACTGTGCAATTTCATATTTACTGTTCAAAAAAAATACTGTTGTTGTCTGTTGTGTGTAAAAGACAAGAGAAGGGCGCACCGACCTAGTTCAATACCATAAAACATTTATTGGAAATTTGTTAAAACCACGTCATACATTATACTCACAAGAGTATGCTATATAAAAGCATAAAACCAAAAGGATTCTTTCGACTATCCAGAGACCGCAGCACCATATTCCTTAATTAGGACAAGCGGGTTCCTTCGACTATCCAGAGACCGCAGCATCATATTCCTTAATTAGGACAAGCGAACTTGAAGGTGTCCATATAGATAGGGCTAACGCGTGTTGAGGGAGAACCCTCTTCCTCAGAGCCATCTGATGGCTCTGAGGAAGAGGGTTCTCCCTCGAAACACGTTGGCCCTATCTATATGGACACGCTTGTCCTAAGGAATATGGTGCTGCGGTCTCTGGATAGTCGAAGGAATCGTTTGGCGTTATGCTTTTATATAGCATACTTTTGCGAGTATAATGTATGACGTGGTTTTAACAATTTTCCAATAAATGTTTTATGGTATTGAACTAGGTCGGTGCGCCCTTCTCTTGTCTTTTATAGTAATCGTGATGCATCGCTGAATCGAATCGTTGACATAATTGTAATCAAATCGAATCGTGAGACCAGTGAAGATGCGCACCCCCTAGAGGCCAGTAGTCGTCCCCCCCCCCCCACAGGTGTGCGCTGGACCAGCTATAAGGGGAGGATGGAGGCTGGTATAATTTTCAGATGTGCATTGGACCAGATATGAGGGGAAGTTGGAGGTAGTTTTTTCCCCACAGCTCTGAGTTGGACCGGCTATGAAAGGAGGTTGGTGGCCGGTAGTCCTTTTTTCCCCCAAAAGGTGTGTCTGACTGGCTATGAAGGGAGGTTAGAGGGAGGTAGTTCGTTTTTCCCCCACAGGTTTGGGTTGGACTGGCTTGGGGGGGGGGGGGGGTTGAAGGCCAATAGTCCCTTTTTCCCCCCCCACAGGTGTGCGTCGGACGGGCTATGAGGAAGCATTGGAGGCTGGTATTTTTTTTTCAGGCCTGCGTTGGACCAGCTATGAGGGGAGGTTGGATGCACGCATTTTTTTCAGGTGTGCATTGGACCAACTATGATGAGGTTGGAGGCCAGTATTTTCTTTAGATGTGGGTTGGAAGCCAGTTTTTACCCCACAGGTGTGCATCGGACCGGCTATGAGGGTGGGTAGGTAGGAGGCTGTTTTTTTCCAGCTTTGCGTTGGACCGGCCATGAGGGGAGGTTAGAGACTGCAGTTCTTTTTTTTCCCCGCTAGCGTGCGTCAGATTGGCTATGAGGGGAAGATGGAGGTAGGGGATTCTTTTTTTTTTTTCCCCCCCCACAGGTGTGAGTCAGACCGGCTATGAGGGGAGGCTGGTATATTTTCAGGTGTGCAACAGGTTCCCTCTCATGTGCTCAAGTCTCTCCCAGAAACGTGACAGGTACCATTTGTATCAAAAATTGTAAGCTCTGAGACAAGCAGATCCCACCTAATCCTTTCATTCATTTGTACTGTAACTGCACCATGGCCCCGATTTTGTAAAGTGCTGCACAAACTGTTGGCGCTATATCAATCCCAAACAACTGTGTTGCACATGTGGTGAATCGCCATGTCCCTTTTCAATTAAATAAAAAAAAAAAAAAAAAAAAAAAAAAAGGTAGAAATGCTCAATAAACAGGAATTTCAAACATGTTGGAAAATCCCCACCTCTGTGACCAAGCCCTGGTGAGTGGGGCGAAACAAGTCAGGGGGGCATGGCTGGAGTGGTGCTGACTAAAGGCCACATTTATCTTTATACTAATGCACTGGGTTGGTAAGCGGTGCCTTTTCTTCTCTCTGATCATTTTGGAAAATGTGTTTGTGCAATGTGACTAGCACAGCGATCTGAACTTGTGTCAACACAGCCGTATTGGAAGACTGGTACAGCTGAAAAATGTATAGACAGAGGGCGCGTCTGTGCGGGCTGATCCATCTGTACGCCTGTGCTGGATGGTGTGTGTGTTTGTCTTACCCTTTAAGCGACTGATGTCTGCCATCTGTTGCGACGTGTTGGCCAGCAGCTTCTCCTGAAAACAAGGCAGAAATATGAAAACAATTAGGATCCGGCTGGCCCTCTGTTCAGACGATGCATGCTGCTGTTTATCAATACTACAGGCTCTTCCAGATTAACAATTCACTTGTTAAACCAAGAGATACAAATGATCATATTGCAGCTTATTACACCAAACTGCATGCATTCAGCTGCCTACAGTCTGTAATGAGCGAAGGTTCAAAAAGGAGCCCCATAACCTGCTTCACATCATAACGCACATAAAAGTTAATTTCCTATAAAATCCTAAGATCAATATTATAAAAAGGTGAACTCCAGGGGAAAAAAAAGCTAAATACATAGTTAAAATATTGGTAGAAAATGTTACCTGCCAAAGGGTTCTGCTACTTTGAACAAAGGAGAGTACCACAGACATTTTAATCAAGTGGTGTGGTCAAGGGTCACAGGCACAGCCCCCCCCCCCCCCATTACCTTTGCTGTGCCATTCTGCAGCCCAGTGGACCAGTCCCTTTGCTGCGCCTCTCTGCAGCCCCGTGGACCAGTCCCTTTGCTGCGCCTCTCTGCAGCCCCGGGGACCAGTCCCTTTGCTGCGCCTCTCTGCAGCCCCGGGGACCAGTCCCTTTGCTGCGCCTCTCTGCAGCCCCGGGGACCAGTCCCTTTGCTGCGCCTCTCTGCAGCCCCGGGGACCAGTCCCTTTGCTGCGCCTCTCTGCAGCCCCGGGGACCAGTCCCTTTGCTGCGCCTCTCTGCAGCCCCGGGGACCAGTCCCTTTGCTGCGCCTCTCTGCAGCCCCGGGGACCAGTCCCTTTGCTGCGCCTCTCTGCAGCCCCGGGGACCAGTCCCTTTGCTGCGCCTCTCTGCAGCCCCGGGGACCAGTCCCTTTGCTGCGCCTCTATGCAGCCCCGTGGAACATTCCCTTTGCTGCGCCTTTATGCAGCCCCGTGGACCATTCCCTTTGCTGCGCCTCTATGCAGCCCCGTGGACCATTCCCTTTGCTGCGTCTCTATGCAGCTCCGTGGAACATTCCCTTTGCTGCGCCTCTATGCAGCCCCGTGGAACATTCCCTTTGCTACGCCTCTATGCAGCCCCGTGGAACATTCCCTTTGCTGCGCCTCTATGCAGCCCCGTGGAACATTCCCTTTGCTGCGCCTCTATGCAGCCCCGTGGAACATTCCCTTTGCTGTGCCTCTCTGCTGCCCCGTGGACCATTCCCTTTGCTGTGCCATAATGTGGTCCTGTGGACTAGTGATCGACTGATGTTTTTTTAATGCCGATAGCGATATTTTGGTCATCGGATATCGGCCGATAATTTTCGGACATGTAAAAAAATGTTTTCCTCTATTTTCTTTTTTACAGGTACTCCTTGTGGAGGGATCTGGGGGGGGGGGGGGGGCACTGAAAAGCATTAAAAAACGCCAAGTTTGGCTGTTTGGAATGCGGTCAGTTTTTTAAATTTTGCACAGAGTACCCAGAAGTGATGTTATGACATCACTTTTCGGGTTTTTTACATGAGACCCAATCAGAGCTGAATGCGGCTTTGATCGGGTCTTCTCTTCGGCAGCCGTGCAGGTAGGATCCGGTGGGACAGGAGACCCGGGCGAGCCGCAGAAGGCAGCAGGAGGGGGGCGTCCCCTCCCGCTCCTTGTAATGACAGCCAAGTGGCTTCTCAGCCGCATTGGTTGTCATTACAAGACAGCCCACCGTCGGCTATGGACGCCGGTACCGGGGTGATGCCTCTATAGCGGCAGGCATCACTCCGGTACAGCACCTTCCCGAAATATCGGCAATCTCGATAGCCTCAGGGGCCGATTCCGATATATCGGGGAAAGTGCATATCGGCCCCAGATATATCTGTGGTGCCAATAATAGGTCGATCCCTACTGTGGACTATTCCCGTTGCTGTGCCATAATCTGCCCTGTGGACTATTCCCTTTGCTTTGCCATCTTGCTGCCCCGTGGATTATTCCATGTCCTCTGCCATCTTTCTGGCCCATGGACTATTCCATGTCCTGTGGACTATTTTTGCTGTGCCAAATTTCTTCCCTTTGCTGTGCCATGCCATCTTGTAGCACCATATTTCTGCCCCAGTGGACTTCCCTCCTTCCTATACTATATTGCCGTGGACCCTGGGATTTACCCCTGCGGTCCAATGTGGTTGTCCTAAACACATCCCCGATTGGATTATATGGTTATATCATGATCTTGCAGTGTGTCTCCCTGTTCCCTTGGATTGCCATTTGTAGACCCACCTCTTACTGCATCCCTCCTGTATATCAAAGTCCTCCAATAAATACCCCGCACCTCTTAGTCTGTGCGATTTGCCTTCTTGTGATCCCTCTCTGTGCTCCTAGTTTGTCACAATAGGACTTCCAAGGTAACAACTATTTCAACATCCAATAATTTATTTTATATTCTTTTGTTAAAGCGGTAGTAAACAGCATTTAAAAAACTAAATAAATCAGGCCCCGGGCAGTTAAAGGTCATAATGTGCATTTATGCATCTTCACTGGTCTTCATTCCGGGTTTGGGGGCTTCGGTGGTATGAATGGCTGAGCCAGCGATGACATTACTCCCGAGCATACATGCGGGAGTCGCTGTCTACAGCACAGCTCTAAAAAGAACAGCCCAGCTATGCCGTTCCTTCAGAGCGCATGCCCTGGTGACGTCCCCAGCTGCATGTAAAGTAAATATCTCCTATACGGTGCACGTGCAGGAGATATTTACTGTACCAATAGGATTACCTATATGTAAATATCATACACGGGAGGTTACTTAGGACTAAGCCTTTTTCTGACATTTGTTGCTTACTAGTTAAAAAATCAACATTTTTTGCTAGAAAATTACTTAGAACCCCAAAACATACAGTATATAGACCCTAGAGAATGGCGGTCGTTGCAATATTTTATGTCATATGGTATTTGCGCAGCGTTTTTTTCAAATGCAATGTTTTTGGAAAAAAATACACTTTCATGAATTAAAAAAAAAAAAAAAAAAAATACAGTGAAGTTAGCCAAATTGTTTTGTAAAATGTGAATGATTGTGTTACACCAAGTAAATAGATACCCAACATGTCACGCTTTAAAATTGCGCACACTCATGGAAGGGTGGCAAACTACGGTATTTAAAATTCTCCATTAGGCGACGCTTATTTATTAAAATTAAAAAATTTGAATAAATACCTGTTTAGAGTTAGAGGTCTTGCGCTAAAATTATTGCTTTCGCTCGAATTGTAAATTTTGCACAGAGCAGCCCGCATGCTCCTCTTCTTGGGTCCCTCTTCAGCTCTCCTGGCCTCTCCCTCAAGCAAGCAGCTTTCTATGGGGAAGCTGAGCCGAGCCACAACTCCATGTGTCCAGACACGGAGCCACAGCCCAGGCCCCGCCCCTCCCCCGTTTCTCTCCTGATTGGCTGACTGACTTTGATTAACAGCAGCGAGAGCCAATGTCTCAGCCAATGAGGAGCAGAGTCCAGGGCAGCCGAGAAAAACTCCAACATCGCTGGATCTAGATGGACCTCAGATAAGTATTAGGGGGGCTGCTACAAAGAAAGCTTTTGATCTTAAGGCAAAGAATGCACCTTCTGCCTTTACAACCGCTTTAAAGTTAGAATTTTTTTTTTTCTTAGGGTACTACTACTACTACTACTACTACTACTACCACCACCACCAAAACGAATGTTTACTTAATCATAAATAAATTAACCCCTAACCCTTACAAAAAAAAATAACTAAACACAAAATAAATATGGGATGGGGAGTGGAAGGATGGGCGGAGACATGGATGGACTGGGAGTGGAAGGATGGGCGGAGACATGGAGTGGAAGGATGGGCGGAGACATGGATGGACGGGGAAGTGGAAGGATGGACAGAGACATGGATGGACGGGAGAGTGGAAGGATGGACGGAGACATGGATGGACTGGGAGTGGAAGGATGGGCGGAGACATGGAGTGGAAGGATGGGCGGAGACATGGATGGACGGGGAAGTGGAAGGATGGACAGAGACATGGATGGACGGGGAAGTGGAAGGATGGACAGAGACATGGATGGACGGGGGAGTGGAAGGATGGACGGAGACATGGATGGACGGGAGAGTGGAAGGATGGACGGAGACATGGATGGACGGGAGAGTGGAAGGATGGACGGAGACATGGATGGACGGGAGAGTGGAAGGATGGGCGGAGACATGGATGGACTGGGAGTGGAAGGATGGGCGGAGACATGGAGTGGAAGGATGGGCGGAGACATGGATGGACGGGGAAGTGGAAGGATGGACAGAGACATGGATGGACGGGAGAGTGGAAGGATGGACGGAGACATGGATGGACGGGAGAGTGGAAGGATGGACGGAGACATGGATGGACGGGAGAGTGGAAGGATGGACGGAGACATGGATGGACGGGAGAGTGGAAGGATGGACGGAGACATGGATGGACGGGAGAGTGGAAGGATGGACGGAGACATGGATGGACGGGAGAGTGGAAGGATGGACGGAGACATGGATGGACGGGAGAGTGGAAGGATGGACGGAGACATGGATGGACGGGAGAGTGGAAGGATGGACGGAGACATGGATGGACGGGAGAGTGGAAGGATGGACGGAGACATGGATGGACGGGAGAGTGGAAGGATGGACGGAGACATGGATGGACGGGAGAGTGGAAGGATGGACGGAGACATGGATGGAC
Organism: Pelophylax lessonae; assembly: GCF_965119305.1. Taxonomy (NCBI): domain Eukaryota; kingdom Metazoa; phylum Chordata; class Amphibia; order Anura; family Ranidae; genus Pelophylax; species Pelophylax lessonae. Next base: position 12,105,530 of record NC_138771.1, on the reverse strand, counting down.
GGGAGAGTGGAAGGATGGACGGAGACATGGATGGACGGGAGAGTGGAAGGATGGACGGAGACATGGATGGACGGGAGAGTGGAAGGATGGACGGAGACATGGATGGACGGGAGAGTGGAAGGATGGACGGAGACATGGATGGACGGGGGGAGTGGAAGGATGGGCGGAGACATGGATGGACGGGGGAGTGGAAGGATGGGCGGAGACATGGATGGACGGGGGAGTGGAAGGATGGGCGGAGACATGGATGGACGGGGGAGTGGAAGGATGGACGGAGACATGGATGGACGGGGGAGTGGAAGGATGGGCAGAGACATGGATGGACGGGGAGTGGAAGGATGGACGGAGACATGGATGGACGGGGGAGTGGAAGGATGGACGGAGACATGGATGGACGGGGGAGTGGAAGGATGGACGGAGACATGGATGGACGGGGGAGTGGAAGGATGGACGGAGACATGGATGGACGGGGGGAGTGGAAGGATGGATGGAGACATGGATGGACGGGGGAGTGGAAGGATGTGCAGAGACATGGATGGACGGGGGAGTGGAAGGATGGACAGAGACATGGATGGACGGGGGAGTAGAAGGATGGACGGAGACATGGATTGAAGGGAGAGTGGAAGGATAGACGGAGACATGGATGGAAGGGGAGTGGACGGATGGACAGAGACAGGGATGGACGGAGGCGTGGACGGCGACATGGATGGACAGGGGAGTGGAAGGATGGACAGAGACATGGATGGACGAGGGAGTGGAAGGATGGACGGGGGGAGTGGAACGATGGACAGAGATGTGGAAGGATGGATGGAGACATGGATGGATGGGGGGGGCGTTTGTGTTAAATATTAAAAATGAATTGGATAGTGTTTCCAGTATGTGGTGCTTAGATACAGGTAAAGAATGTGTTTGGTTTAGGTACAGCTTTAATAGACACAAACATGCTATAATGATTTTAGGGGTAACCGGATTTAAATCCTGAAAGTCCAGTCTAGCGACGATTTAGAATGCAACTCATCTCTGGTATTATTTTCAGGTCAATTACAGGTAGATAATTTGTTACTGGCTCTTTGAACTGGATTTGTCACACATCGCTGTGTCACCTAACACCTTACTGCTATATAAACTACATACACACACCCTATTATTAACATACATTTTAAAAATGAGCCCTTCCTGAAGTGAAGCTTCTGCATATCCCACTGATTACATCTTTCTCCACTGTGCATTTTGAGCGAGCAACTGTCAAAAGCTCTACTGTTTGTATGTTCTTTTGTTTTTGTTTATCTTTGCAAAACTTTCAATAAAAAGCATTTGGAAAAAAAAAAAAAAAGTCCTTCCCTCCTTGTATTTTTACAAGTGCTGTGCATACTTAAAAAAAAAAACAAACACAGTCTAAAGGGGGGAAAAGAAAAAAAAAAAAAAAAAACACCAGGTACACTATATTACTAAAGCATTGGGACCCATACAAAAACTTATATCATTTTTGTTCACACAAATAGAGCTTCTGGGGTCTTAACTTTTATGCCCAGAAGCTGTGCAGGGATGCTGCGCCTGCACCGGAAGGGACGAGCGGGGCCGGTGCAGGCGCATTGTGGGACTCCGTCGTCACGAAGAGGACACCGAAGAGGGACGCTGCGGCTTCAGCTGCCCACACCTGAGATGGCAGCGCTGCAGAAGAACTTTTCAAGGGAAGTATTTCAGGTAAGTGCGACCCGGGACAATTCAGAGGCTATCCATTATGGAATGTACTAGCCCTGACTGTCCCGGGGGTATTTTTAGTGCAAATTGACCCCCGAGGCCGGAACTCCGCTTTAACATCTTATTTAAGGGTAGGGGGATGCTCTGGACATCTAGTCTTACAGATACAACTGGCCCTTTTGAGGGCAATCATAATGCTGATGCGGCCCATGATTAAATTGAGTTCGACACCCCTGCTATACACTGTCACTGTACTAATAACCCTGGCTGGGAAGGGGTTAACATCTGTGGGCAATCAAAGGGTTAAACGTGTGCCTACCAATGTCAACAGTGTGCTGCTTTTACTAATAGATCTCTACATTTCTCAACTCTGCTTTGCAGAGTTCGTTCCCTGTGTACAGAGGCTCTGTATTGGTTTTATCAACACAGAGCTCTGGGTTGTGATTGGACACAGCTTATCAGCAGGTCAGGGCAAGGGAGGGGGTACGGATGCCGGTGCCCTAAATCTGGAAACAGGCAGCGACCTACGGGTACATTGATTTGCCTGTGTGGGTGGCTCATACATAGTACATTGCAGGCAGGCAGCAAGTGCCTAAAATAAGTTATATAATGAAGACAGAAAAGTTTTATTTAAACTTCAGGTCTTAAACCCCCGGCCTCACATCTCTCGCACATTCCTGTGTCAGCAGCTACGTGTGGAGTAGATCACGGCAGAGTTGGTGAACTAGTGTCTTGGCATGTACAGGCTCCTCCCAACACGTTACATCCTAAGGACTTTACCATCTTCCCTTGATACTCCTTGACATGATGGACAGAGTACCACCTTTAACCACTTAAGCCCCGGAAGATTTTACCCCCTTCCTGACCAGGGCCTATTTTGCGATTCGGCACTGCGTGACTTTAACGGACAATTGCACGGTCGTGCGACGCTGTACCTAAACGAATTTGACGTCCTTTTTTTCCCCACAAACAGAGCTTTCTTTTGGTGGTATTTGATCACCTGTGCGATTTTTTGATCATGCGCTATAAACAAAAAAAAAAAAAAAGCGACAATTTTGCAAAAATAGCAATATTTTTCACATTTTTTTTATATGAAATTCCCCAAAAAAAATTTTTTTTTTTCGGCCAATTTGTTTTATGCTACATAGGTTTTTTGGGGGGGGGGGGGGGGGGGGAAAATCGCAAAAAAACGTATTTTGATTGGTTTGCGCAAAAGTTATCGCGTTTACTAATAAAGGGAAAGATTTTTGTCATTTTTGTTGTTTTTTTTAACACGTAATGGCGGCGATCTGAGATTTTTTTTTTGCGGTACTGTGACATTGCGGCGGACAGATTGGACCCTTGACTGAATTTTGACACTTTTGGGGTTACCAGTGACATTTCTACAGTAATCAGAGCTATAAATATGCACTGTTACTGCAAAATTACACTGGCAGTGAAAGGGTTAACTTTTTTTGAGAGGGAGGGGTTATGTGTGTCCCTAGGGGCGTGATTCTAACTGTGATTGGCTGTGGCTTGAGGTGTAGGAACAGTGATCAACGGTCCTACATAGTAGAACCGTATGATCACTGTTTCTACACAGGGGAGAATGACAGGCGGCTTTGTTTACATCAGCTGCCTGCCTTTCTCCCTCTGCTCCGACGATCGGCGAGTGACCGGCGGACATCGGGTTCGCTGGTCACACGCGGTGGGGGGGGGGGGGGTCCGTGACCGCGCGGGAGCTCCCCAGAGCCTCACAGGCTAGTGACGTAGACCTACGTCACTTTGCCTGTGAGGGGCTGACCGCCGCAGTATATGTACTTGCGGCGGTCGGCAAGTGGTTAATGCATGAACAATGAGAATGTGACAACACTCCTGTTCTTTCCTCCTATAGTCCTAGATCGTAATATATTTACACATACAGTGCCTTGAAAAAGTATTCATCACACCCCTTGTAACCTGACAAAGTGTGGAAAATTTTCAACCAAAAATGTGAATGTATTTTATTGGGATTTTGTAATAGACCAACAAAGTGGTACATAACTTGCCACTTAAAAGTGGAAGGAAAATGATACAAATAAATCTAAAAAGTGTGGCTGCATTTGTATTCACCCCCCCCCCCCCCCCCGGAGTCAATACTTTGTAGAACCGCCTTTCCCTGCAATTACAGCTGCAAGTCTTTTTGGGGATGTCTCTACCAGCTTTGCTCATCTAGAGAGGACATTTTTGCCCATTCTTCTTTGCAGAATATCTCAAGCTCTGTCAGATTGGATGGAGAGCGTCTGTGATCAGCAATTTTCAAGTCTTGCCACCGATTCTCAATTGGATTTAGGTCTGGACTGTGACTGGGTCATTCTAACACATGAATATGCTTTGATGTAAACCATTCCATTGTAGCTCTGGCTGGATGTTTCGGGTCGTTGTCCTGCTGGAAGGTGAACCTCCGCCCCAGTCTCAAGTCTTTTGCAGACTCTAACAGGTTATCTTCTAAGATTGCCCTGTATTTGGCTCCATCCATCTTCCCATCAACTCTGACCAACTTCCCTGTCCCTGCTGAAGAAAAGCATCCCCACAACATGATGCCACCACCATGTTTCACAGTGGGGATGGTGTGATCAGGGTGATGTGCAGTGTTAGTTTTCCCCCACACATAGCGTTTTGCTTTTAGGCCAAAAAGTTCAATTTTGGTCTCATCTGAGCAGAGCACCTTCTTCCACATGTTTGCTGTGTCCCCCACATGGCTTCTCCCAAACTGCCAACAGGACTTCTTATGGTTTTCTTTCACCAATGGCTTTCTTCTTCTCACTCTTCCATAAAGGGCAGATTTGTGGAGCGCACGACTAATAGTTGTCCTGTGGACAGATTCTCCCACCTGAGCTGTGGATCTCTGCAGCTCCTCCAGAGTTCCCATGAGAATCTTGGCTGCTTCTCTGATGAATGCTCTCCTTGCCCGGCCGGTCAGTTTAGGTGGACGGCCATGTCTTGGTAGGGGCCCGGCCGGTCAGTTTAGATGGACGGCCATGTCTTGGTAGGGTTGCAGTTGTGCCATACTCTTTCCATTTTCCGAAGATGGATTGAACAGCGCTCAGTGATGTTCAAAGCTTGGGATATTTTTTTTTTTTTTTTATAACCTAACCCTGCTTTACACTTCTCCACAACTTTATCCCTGACCTGTCTGGTGTGTTCCTTAGCCTTCATGATGCTGTTTGTTCACTAAAGCTGGATACACACTATACAACTTTTGTTGGTAGATTTCCATTAGATTTACCTTCAACTATGTAGTGCAAGGGCCTGCCTGATTGCAAACTAATTTTAAGTGTTTCGATCTGACCTCATATTATATGGTTTTGGTAAGTCTGAAGGAAAAAAAAAATCTAAAAGAAAATTGTATAGTGTGTATCCAGCTTAAGGTTCTCTAACAAACCTCTGAGGGCTTAACATAATTGTATTTATACGGACATTAAATTACACACGGGTGGACTCTATTTACTAATTAGGTGACTTCGGAAGGTAATTGGTTCCACTAGATTTTAGTTAACGGTATCAGAGTAAAGGGGGGTGAGTAGAAATGAACGCCACATTTTTCACATATTTATAAAAAAAAATATTGAAAACCATTTATTTTCCTTCCACTTCACAATTATGTGCCACTTTGTGTTGGTTTATCACAGGGGTCTCCAAACTGTGGCCCAAGGGCCAGATGTGGCCCTTTACTAGCCTTTATCTGGCCCTTGGGACACTATTACTCCAAGATACGAGGCACTATTATTCCTCCCACTGACACCAATGATGGGGCACTATTCCTCCCGCTGACACCAACGATGGGGCACTATTCCTCCCGCTGACACCAACGATGGGGCACTATTCCTCCCGCTGACACCAACGATGGGGCACTATTCCTCCCGCTGACACCAACGATGGGGCACTATTCCTCCCGCTGACACCAACGATGGGGCACTATTCCTCCCGCTGACACCAACGATGGGGCACTATTCCTCCCGCTGACACCAACGATGGGGCACTATTCCTCCCGCTGACACCAACGATGGGGCACTATTCCTCCCGCTGACACCAATGATGGGGCACTATTCCTCCTCCTAACTGGGCCATTGTTTAAATAGTTTGGAGACCCCCCCCTGGTCTATCAAATAAAATCCCAATAAAATAATTTTTTTTTTTTTACTTTTTGGGTAGTACCATGACAAAATGTGGAAAAGTTCAAGGGGTGTGAATACTGTTTGGGCACTGTATAGTCAGTCATGAACAAAACAGACCGCAAACATTCATGATCAGAAACTGCAGAACCAGAATGATGAATATGGCATAAGATGATAAATACGCTCAGTTTTAGTTGTGATGGGTTCACACACTCATCTGGGTCAAAGAGGGAAAAAAAAAAAAAAAAAAAAAAAACAGACTGTCAGAGTTGCACGGCTTACTGAAAAATTAACTCCACTCCATGGGAACAATTAAACTGAACCCAGAGTCTGCCTCTGCCAAGCCGGATCCGTATGTATGAAGGTATCTGACCCATTTATCACCATCCTGACAAGCACTGAAGCTATTATCCTATGCAAAGTAGGGCGCCTGGCAATGTGCTGGAACCGATAATAAGCCGGCCCAGAGTTCACCGCTTCAAATACGCCAAATAGAGATTCTCATTAATCCACTCCCTTCCCAGGAATAAAAAACTGAAAAATTGGGCGTGCAAAATTATTCAGCCCCTTTAAGTTAATACTTTGTAGCGCCACCTTTTGCTGCGATTACAGCTGTAAGTCGCTTGGGGTATGTCTCTATCAGTTTTGCACATCGAGAGACTGAAAATTTTGCCCATTCCTCCTTGCAAAACAGCTCGAGCTCAGTGAGGTTGGATGGAGAGCGTTTGTGAACAGCAGTTTTCAGTTCTTTCCACAGATTCTCAATTGGATTCAGGTCTGGACTTTGACTTGGCCATTCTAACACCTGGATATGTTTATTTGTGAACCATTCCATTGTAGATTTTGCTTTATGTTTTGGATCATTGTCTTGTTGGAAGACAAATCTCCGTCCCAGTCTCAGGTCTTTTGCAGACTCCATCAGGTTTTCTTCCAGAATGGTCCTGTATTTGGCTCCATCCATCTTCCCATCAATTTTAACCATCTTCCCTGTCCCTGCTGAAGAAAAGCAGGCCCAAACCATGATGCTGCCACCACCATGTGTGACAGTGGGGATGGTGTGTTCAGGGTGATGAGCTGTGTTGCTTTTACGCCAAACATAACGTTTTGCATTGTTGCCAAAAAGTTTGATTTTGGTTTCATCTGACCAGAGACCCTTCTTCCACATGTTTGGTGTCTCCCAGGTGGCTTGTGGCAAACTTTAAACAACACTTTTTATGGATATCTTTAAGAAATGGCTTTCTTCTTGCCACTCTTCCATAAAGGCCAGATTTGTGCAGTATACGACTGATTGTTGTCCTATGGACAGAGTCTCCCACCTCAGCTGTAGATCTCTGCAGTTCATCCAGAGTGATCATGGGCCTCTTGGCTGCATCTCTGATCAGTCTTCTCCTTGTATGAGCTGAAAGTTTAGAGGGACGGCCAGGTCTTCGTAGATTTGCAGTGGTCTGATACTCCTTCCATTTCAATATTATCGCTTGCACAGTGCTCCTTGGGATGTTTAAAGCTTGGGAAATCTTTTTGTATCCAAATCCGGCTTTAAAACTTCTCCACAACAGTATCTCGGACCTGCCTGGTGTGTTCCTTGTTCTTCATGATGCTCTCTGTGCTTTAAAACGGACCTCGGAGACTATCACAGTGCAGGTGCATTTATACAGAGACTTGATTACACACAGGTGGATTCTATTTATCATCATTAGTCATTTAGGTCAACATTGGATCATTCAGAGATCCTCACTGAACTTCTGGAGAGTTTGCTGCACTGAAAGTAAAGGGGCTGAATCATTTTGCACGCCCAATTTTTCAGTTTTTTATTTATTTGTTAACCGCTTGCTGACCGCCGCACAGCTATTTACTGCGGCAGTCAGCCCAGTACAGGCAAAGTGACGTAGGACTATGTCGCTAGCCTATAAGCCTCTAGGGGGTGAGCTTGTGCCGCCGGAGGTGCGCTCCTGCCCCCGCTCGTTCCCTAACAAGTCCGCGCATGTGACCAGCGGACCCGATGTCCGCCGGTCACTCGCGATCTCCCCGTGGAGAGGGAGAAAGGCAGGCGGCTGATGTAAACAAAGCCACCCGTCATTCTCCCTGATCTAACTGCAGAGATCATACGATCCTGCTATGTAGGATCGTATGTCTCTGTGGTTACATCACTAGCTACGCCCCTAGGTTCACACTTAACCCCTGCATCACCAATAAAATTAACCCCTTCCCTGCAAGTGTCATTTTTACAGTAACAGTGCATATGTATAGCACTGATTACTGTAGTAATGTCACTGGTACCCCCAAAAAAGTGATAAATGTCAGTCAAGGGTCCGATCTTTCCGCCGCAATGTCGCAGTCCTGAAAAAAAAAAAAAAAAAAAAAAAAAAAAAAAAAAAATCGCAGATCGCCGCCATTACTCGTAATAAAAAAAAAAAAATGACAGAAATCTTTCCCTTCGTTAGTCAACGCAATAACTTTTGCGCAAACCAATCAAAATACGCTTATTGTGATTTTTTTTACCAAACATATGTAGCAGAAAACAAATTGGCCTAAAATGTTAAAAAATTTTGATTTTTACATTTTTTCTTTGGGAATTTCATTACAACAATATTTTTCAAAATTTTTTTAATTTATTCAAAATTTACGCTCTTTTTTTGTTTATAGCGCATAAAAGTAAAAAAAAAAAAAAAAAATAACACAGGTGATCAAATACCACCAAAAGAAAGCTGTTTGTGGGGAAAAAAAAAAGGACGTCAAATTCGTTTAGGTACAGCGTCGCACGACCGCGCAATTGTCCGTTAAAGTCTCGCAGTGCCGAATCGCAAAATAGGGCCTGGTCAGGTAGGGGGTAAAATCTTCCGGGGCTTAAGTGGTTAACAAAGTTTGAAATATCCAATAAATTTCGTTCCACTTCATGGATTGTGTCCCACTTCTAAAATTAAAATTTTATATCTTTATGTTTCAAGCCTGAAATGTGGCAAAAGGTCGCAAAGTTCAAGGGGGCCGAATACTTTCGCAATGCACTATATATTAGTACAGTAAAACTGCAGGAAAGGGCACTGAGGGGCAAACTAAGATCAATTTATTTTATTTTGTAATGTATCAGTGTGTTTGGTGTGTTTTTTACTTTTCAAATTTGCCGCCGGTTCCACCCCCCCTGCGAGCGTCACGTCGCAGGAGACGGAAGCCGGGGCTCACAAGCATCGGGCGGAAGATCCGGCCACCGTATGCAGCAGGGACACATCGCGGGATCCCGGTGACAAGGTCAGTAACCCTCTACAAGGATCCAGTGATGCTCCCTGGCGGTACCCCGAGTGTGGCTCAGGGTTACCGCTTATGGCAGTGAAATCCCACCCCGAGCCACACTCGGGGTACCGCCGGGGAGGTTAAAGTAAAAAATATATATTTTTTTTTTTTCAAAATTGTCGGCCTTGGTTTATAGTGCAAAAAAAAATAAATAAATAAAAAATAAAAGCCACAGAGGTGATCCAAAATAACAAAGCTTTATTTGTTGAAAAAAAGATAACATTTATTTTGATACAGCATCACACGACCACACAATTGTCAGTTAAAATATTACAGTGCCGTATCACAAAAAAATGTTTGGTCATGAAGGGGGGGGGTAAATCTTCCGGAGGTCAAGTAAAGTAGCTTTAACCACTTCTGGACCGGAAGATATTCCCCCTTAATGACCAGGCCCTATTTTGTGATTCGGCACTGCATTACTTTAATGGACAATTGCACGGTCCTGCGAAACTAAATCTACGTCCTTTTTTTCCCCCACAAATAGAGATTTCTTTTGGTGGTATTTGATCACCTCTGCAATTTTTATTTTTTTCGTTAAAAAAAAAAAAAAAAAAAAAAAAAGCGACAATTTTGAAAGAAAAAAAAAAAAAAAACAATATTTTTCACTTTCTGCTATACAACATTCCCAAAAAAAAAAATTTAAAAATCAAAATTTAACATTTTAGGCCAATTTGTTTTCTGTTACATACCTTCGGTAAAAAAAAAAAAAAAAAAAAATGAAAATAAGCGTATTTTGATTGGTTTGCGCAAAAGTTATCGCGTCTATTAACTACGGTAAAGATCTCATTTTTTACAAGCAATGGCGGCGATCTGCGATTTTTAGCGGGACTGCGACATTGCGGCGGACAGATTGGACCCCTGACTGACATTTTTGACACTTTTGGGGTTACCAGTGACATTACTACAGTAATCAGTGCTAAAAATATGCACTGTCACTGTAATAATGACACTGGCAGGGAAGGGGTTAACACTGTAGGTGATCAAGGGGTAAAATGTGAGCCTAGGGGCGTGCTTCTAACTGTATGGGGGTTGGGCTTGTGAAATGACCATAGAGACCTGTGATCCTATATAGAAGGATCACAGGAGCTCTGTGATCATTTCAGGGAGAAGAACGGTCAGCTGAGTTTACAACATCCGACCGTCCTTCTCTCTCAGCGGGGAACAATCAAGGGTATCAGGCGGCAATCCGAGTTGCCTACCCCGTGCATCGGAGTCCTTGCTGCCAAATGGGGCGGGAGCGCCGCGGCGCACGTGCTCGCCCCCTAGCTGCAGGGTAGGGGTTAACAGTATAGGTGATCAAGGGGTTAAATTTGAGCCTAGGGGAGTGATTCTAACTATGGGGGGGGCGTGGCTTCCGAGATGACCATAGAGACATTTGATCCTATATAGAAGGATCACAGGAGCTCTGCTAACATCCCAGGGAGAAGGACGGTCGGCTGTGTTTACAACATCCGACCGTCCTCTCTCAAAGGGGAAGAAATGCAGGTGTCAGGTGGCAATTGGAGCCGCCTGACACACACGGCGGCTTCCCCTGCTGACGATCGGGGGTGGCGCACTAGCTAAAGGCATCACCCCGGTATAACACCGCAAAGTCAGCCAACGTACGGGTACGTCACCTTGCGGTAAGTGGTTAAAAATCTCCACAGGTGACGGTTTAAATTTTTTTTTTTTTTACAGGTTTGGGTTTCCCCGTTTAGTTACAGAGAAGATCTAGCCCTAGAATTATTGCTCTCGCTATAACGATGGCGGTGATACCTCGCGTGTGGTTTGAACACCGTTTACATATGCGGTCATCAAGTCCGCCTTACATCTGATTAAAGAGATACTAATCACACATACTAACATTTACATTGTCCCTTCCATTTCTGTATATGAATAATGGCACTGTAATTATTTTAACAACTTTGCTGACCGCAATATTATTATTATTATAGAGGATTTATGTAGCACCAACAGTTTGTGCAGTGCTTTACAATACGAGGGAAGACAATACAATTCAATACAGGAGGAATTGGGGGGGCACTGCTCGGTAGAGCTTACAGTCTAGAACAGGAATATGCAAACTGCAGCCCTCCAGCTGTTGCAAAACTACAAGTCCCATCATGCCTCTGGGTGTTATGCTTGTGGCTGTCAGTCTTGCTATGCCTCATGGAACTTGTAGTTCTGCAACAGCTGGAGGGCCACAGTTTGCATATCCCTGGTCTAGAAGATTATACATATACACACACACATTATATATATATATATATATATATATATATATATATATATATATATATATATATATATATATATATATATATACACACACATACATATATAATATACAATGTGTGTGTGTATATATATATATATATATATATATATATATATATATATATATATATATATATATATATATATATATATATATATATATATATATATATACACACACACATATACACACACACACACACACACATTGTATAATATATATATATATATATATATACACACACACACATACATATATACACACACACACACGTTGTGGTTTGCAGGGATTATGGATGAAGATATCAGCCATAACCCCGGTATTTTTTTTTCCTTCAGCTGGCTTTTTCATGAAAGCGCTACAAGCGGCTCATGAGCCTCTGGAACGCTTTCAGCAGCGGCGGGAGGGGATGTCCCTCCGTCCCACTGGTGTTTCTCAGGCTATCCATTTTTTACTGGTGCACTGGAGAAACGCTCCGACACTGTGGCTGGCTGGTCACAAAGGTGATAAAAGACGATATCCTCCTTGATCACCTCTATGGCTTTGGAGGACCGGAGCGACTTAAAGCGGAGTTCCAGCCTAAACACACACTCACCTGTCCAACGATGCGGCCACACGAAGCCTCGCTCTTCTCCCTCTCTGCTCTGCGGCATCACTGGTGTGGGCAACCGGCTGTGACAGTTTTTGGCTTCACAGCCGGGTACCCACTGCGCATGCGCGAGTTGCGCTACGCGTTGCGATTGGCCGGCAATCTTCTGGGACCTCTGACATGTCCCAGAAGATTGCAGGGAGGGAGCGGGGGAGAGGAGAACTTCCGTTCAGGGCGCCTGTCAAAACTAGGTACCCGCTCCCCCCCCCCCCCCAAAAAAAATGACATGCCAAATGTGCCATGTCAGGGGGTTAGAACTACCTAAAGCAGAAGTTCCACTTTTGGGTGGAACTCCGCTTAATGACGTCACTTCCAGTCTGGGCAGGAACTAAACTTTTTTTTTTTTTTTTTTTTAAACTACTTGCCAACTGTAGGACGTCCTCAGGTTTTAGCAGTTATACCAGGATGATGCCGGCACCTACATGCATCATCCCAGTATTGGAATTTTGTAGCCGGAAATTCCCTATCAGAAGTGATTTGAGTGGTTAATTAGCCCCTCAATCACTTTTGTGGGCAGCCCCCCCTCCGCCTTCCCCGGGTTCCATCGCTGAGGCCAGCTGCCATGATGAGAGAAACAGAGAGCGACAGACACACAGAGGGCGACAGACACACAGAGAGCGACAGACACACAGAGAGCGACAGACACACAGAGAGCGACAGACACACAGAGAGCGACAGACACACAGAGAGCGACAGACACACAGAGAGCGACAGACACACAGAGAGCGACAGACACACAGAGAGCGACAGACACACAGAGAGCGACAGACACACAGAGAGCGACAGACACACAGAGAGCGACAGACACAGAAAACTGAGCATGTGCAGAGCTGCCACCACAGATGCAAAATCCCTAACTGCAGTGGGGACAGCGACAGAAGGGGGCGATAGAGAGCAGCAGGATAAACCGGGTGTTTTACAGAATACAGAAAAGGAATCTCAGTGACGGAGTATAAACTTTATGTTAGACACTATTTATTGATGGATTTTTATGATGCGGGTTTAGTGACACTGATTGATATTGGATGGCAGTGGGAGGATTGGAAAGCACTACTGGGTGTGAACAGAAAAAAAAAAAAAAAGGCTTCTGGTATGTAGCGGCTTATCACAATACACGGCTTGTTAGCTCAGTGTACAGCAGTCATGTGTTCAGCACTGACGCTGATTTGCTCCGGTTATCTGCTACTTCCCTCTGCTTTCTGACCTCCAATACACAGCCTGAGGGATACAGAATGGAGGTCCTATACAGAGCTATATATAGGCAGCAATGTAGATACCAGACCGGGCTGAACTCTCACCCACACCAATGCTGCGGGGGGGGGGGGGGGGGGGCAATGGGGGACGTCCGCCCCACACCAACGTTGGGGGGGGGCCATCGGGGGCGTCCGCCCACACCAACGCTGGGGGGGGGGGGGGCATCAGTACTAGGCCCCATAGGTAGGTGTACTCCCAGAACTCACCTTCTCCCTCTCACACCATTGGGCCTCCATATCTTGGTAGGTAGGTCAGTAGGTGTACTCACCCTCTCACCTATGGGCCTCTCTTTCTCGGGTAGGTAGGTATATAGGCAAGTAAGAACTCACCCTCTCCCCCCTCACACTTCTGGGCCTCCATGTCTCTGTGCGTAGGTATGTAGGTAGGTAGGTAAGTACTCACCCTCACATCTCTGGGCCTCCAGGTCTCAGTATGTGGGTAGATGGGTGGATAGGTAGGTACACTACTCACCCTCTCACCTCTGAGCCTCCAGGTGGGTACAGAGCTATGTACTCACCCTCTCCCCTTCACACCTCTGGGCCTCCAGGTCTCAGTATGTACGTAGGAATGTAGGTAGGGGGTATGTAGGTAGGTAGGGGGGGTAGGTATGGGGGTAAGTACTCCCCCTCACACCTCTGGGCCTCCAGGTCTCAGTATGTAGGGGAGTAGATTGGTAGGTATGTAGGTAGGTAGGGGGGTATGTAGGTAGGAAAGTACTCACCCTCTCCCCGTCACACCTCTGGGCCTCCATGTCCCGGTGGGTAGGTATGTAGGTAGGGGGTAGGTATGTGTGTAGGGGGGTAGGTAGGTAGGGGGTAGGTACTCACCCTCTCCCCTCTTGGTCTCGGTGGGTAGGTAGGGAGGTGGGTATGTAGGGGGGTAGGTAAGGGGGTGGGTACTCCCCTCTCCCCCTCACACCTCTGGGCCTCCATGTCTCGGTATGTAGGTGGGTAGGAATGTAGGGGGTAGGAAGGTAGGTAGTGGGTGGGATGGTAGGTATGGGGGTAGGTAGGGGGGTATGTAGGTAGGTACTCCCCATCTGATCTCTGGGCCTCCAGGTCTCAGTAGGTAGGGGGGTATGTAGGTAGGTAGTCCGGTAGGTACTCACCCTCTCCCCCTCACACCTCTGGGCCTCCGGGGGTAGGTATGTAGGGGGGTAGGTATGTAGGGGGGTAGGGGGTATGTAGGTAGGTAGCCCGGTAGGTACTCACCCTCTCCCCCTCACACCTCCAGGTCTCGGTATGTAGGTAGGTAGGTGGGGGGGTGGGGGTATGTAGGGAGGGGGTATGAGGGTAGATAGCCCGGTAGGTACTCCCCCTCTCCCCCTCACACCTCTGGGCCTCCAGGTCTCGGTATGTAGGTAGGTATGGGGGGATGTAGGTACTCACCCACTCCCCCTCACACCTCTGGGCCTCCAGGTCTCGGTAGGTGGGTAGGGTAGGAATGTAGGTAGGTATGGGGGTATGTAGGTACTCACCCTCTCCCCCTCACACCTCTGGGCCTCCAGGTCTCGGTATGTAGGGGGGTATGTAGGTAGGTAGGGGGGTATGTAGGTAGGTGGGGGTAGGTAAGTACTCACCCTCTCCCCCTCACACCTCTGGGCCTCCAGGTCTCGGTATGTAGGGGGGTATGTAGGTGGGGGGTATGTAGGAGGGTAGGTAGGGGGGTATGTAGGTGGGGGGTATGTAGGTAGGGGTGGGTAGGTAGGGGGTAGGTAAGTACTCACCCTCTCCCCCTCGCACCTCTGGGCCTCCAGGTCTCAGTATGTAGGGGGGTATGTAGGGGGTAGGTAGGTAGTTATGGGGGTAGGTAGGTACTCACCCTCTCCCCCTCACACCTCTGGGCCTCCAGGTCTCGGTATGTAGGGGGGTATGTAGGTGGGGGGGTATGAGGGTAGGTATGGGGGTAGGTAGGGGGGTATGTATAGGTAGGTACTCACCCTCTCCCCCTCACACCTCTGGGCCTCCATGTCTCGGTATGTAGGTGGGTAGGAATGTAGGGAGGTAGGTAGTGGGTGGGATGGTAGGTATGGGGGTAGGTAGGGGGGTATGTAGGTAGGTACTCCCCCTCTGATCTCTGGGCCTCCAGGTCTCAGTAGGTAGGGGGGTATGTAGGTAGGTAGTCCGGTAGGTACTCACCCTCTCCCCCTCACACCTCTGGGCCTCCGGGGGTAGGTATGTAGGGGGGTAGGTATGTAGGGGGGTAGGGGGTATGTAGGTAGGTAGCCCGGTAGGTACTCACCCTCTCCCCCTCACACCTCCAGGTCTCGGTATGTAGGTAGGTAGGTGGGGGGGTGGGGGTATGTAGGGAGGGGGTATGAGGGTAGATAGCCCGGTAGGTACTCACCCTCTCCCCCTCACACCTCTGGGCCTCCAGGTCTCGGTATGTAGGTAGGTATGGGGGGTAGGTATGGGGGTACTCACCCACTCCCCCTCACACCTCTGGGCCTCCAGGTCTCGGTAGGTGGGTAGGGTAGGAATGTAGGTAGGTATGGGGGTATGTAGGTACTCACCCTCTCCCCCTCACACCTCTGGGCCTCCAGGTCTCGGTATGTAGGGGGGTATGTAGGTGGGGGGTATGTAGGAGGGTAGGTAGGGGGGAATGTAGGTAGGGGGGTATGTAGGAGGGGGGTATGTAGGTGGGGGGTATGTAGGTGGGGGTGGGTGGGTAGGTAGGGGGTAGGTAAGTACTCACCCTCTCCCCCTCGCACCTCTGGGCCTCCAGGTCTCAGTATGTAGGGGGGTATGTAGGGGTTAGGTAGGTAGTTATGGGGGTAGGTAGGTACTCACCCTCTCCCCCTCACACCTCTGGGCCTCCAGGTCTCGGTATGTAGGGGGGTATGTAGGTAGGTAGGGGGGTATGTAGGTAGGTGGGGGTAGGTAAGTACTCCCCCTCTCACCTCTGGGCCTCCAGGTCTCGGTATGTAGGGGGGTATGTAGGTGGGGGGTATGTAGGAGGGTAGGTAGGGGGGAATGTAGGTAGGGGTGGGTGGGTAGGTAGGGGGTAGGTAAGTACTCACCCTCTCCCCCTCGCACCTCTGGGCCTCCAGGTCTCAGTATGTAGGGGGTAGGTAGGTAGTTATGGGGGTAGGTAGGTACTCTCCCTCTCCCCCTCACACCTCTGGGCCTCCAGGTCTCGGTATGTAGGAGGGTATGTAGGTAGGTATGTAGGTAGGTAGGTATGTAGGAGGGTAGGTAGGTGGGTATGTAGGTAGGTGGGTGGGGGGTTGGTAGGTAGGGGGGGGGTATGTAGGAGGGTAGGTATAGGTAGGTACTCACCCTCTCCCCCTCGCACCTCTGGGCCTCCAGGTCTCGGTATGTAGGGGGGTAGGTAGGTGGGTATGTAGGAGGGTATGTAGGTAGGTATGGGGGTAGGTAGGTATGTAGGAGGGTAGGTGGGGGGTTGGTAGGTAGGGGGGGGGGTAGGAGGGTATGTAGGAGGGTAGATGTGTATAGGTAGGTACTCACCCTCTCCCCCTCACACCTCTGGGCCTCCAGGTCTCGGTAGGTAGGAGGGGGTATGTAGGTGGGGGGGTAGGTAGGGGGGTATGTAGGTAGGTAGTGGGTAGGTAAGTACTCACCCTCTCCCCCTCACACCTCTGGGCCTCCAGGTCTCGGTAGGTGGGTAGGGTAGGAATGTAGGTAGGTAGGGGGTAGGTATGTATGTAGGGGGGTAGGTAGGTATAGGTAAGTACTCACCCTCTCCCCCTCACACCTCTGGGCCTCCAGGTCTCGGTAGGTAGGAGGGGGTATGTAGGTAGGTGGGGGTATGTAGGTAGGTGGGGGTATGTAGGTAGGTAGGGGGGTAGGTAGGGGGGGTATGTAGGTAGGTAGGGGGGGTATGTAGGTAGGTAGGAGGGGGTATGTAGGTAGGTGGGGGTAGGTAGGTAGGTAGGGGGGTAGGTAGGGGGGGTATGTAGGTAGGTAGGGGGGGTATGTAGGTAGGTAGGGGGTATGGGGGTAGGTACTCACCCTCTCCCCCTCACACCTCTGGGCCTCCAGGTCTCGGGCCTGCAGCCTCTCCTCCACCCCCTGGAACTCTCCCAGGCGAAGCTCCAGCTGCCTCCTCCCGGTCTCGGCTTGTGTCATCAGGTCGGAGTGCCTCTTCTCCAGCCGGCTCCGGGCCACCTCAGTCCGCTGGACTTGTTCCTGCATAGCGGAGAGATCCTCCAGGAGAGCGGCCTGCCGGGAGGAGACGCTCCAGTAATTGAAGGCCAGCAGGCCGATCACCGCCAGCAGCGCCACCAGGATGAAGGGGGGGAGGCGGCCCGTCCGCCTCGGTGCTCCGAAGCCGACCATGTCCGCCCTCCGGCCTACCGAACTCCGACTAACCTGCTGACCCGGGGACGAGGCGGCGCTTCCAGAGCAGGGGCGAGGCGACCGGGTTCACAAAGCACCGATTGGTTCACGGATTCGAGTGGACTCCGCCCAGAAGTTGAGTTGAGGCGCGGGTGGGGAAAAAGAAGCTAAGTATCAGCTCTGCGCATGCGCAGTGCGGTTCCGCATTCGTTGCCATGGCCGCGATGTCAGTCTCCCGGGGGCGTGGCTTGCTGCGCAGGTTTCCAGGAAGAGGTCAGTGGGTCCTGTTAGAATAGCGAACCCGTCAGATTAGGTAACGGAAGTGACGTTCTGTAAGCTGAATACTTACTGCACATGCGCATGTTCACTAATCTGATAGAACACCTGTGTTCTAGCAGAGAACCGCTACCCATCAGATTCTGCGCATGCGCCATGCGTTCCAACATGGCCGCTATGCGTTCCAATAGAACAGGAAGCAGCAGACATGTTGTTACACCCATGTAACTTTTGAATTTCAGACTGATTTTAGCAGTAAACTCACCTTATATACTGAAATAGACTATTTCACCGTGCCTGAGTGATATAATCTATGTCACTATATAATCAGTTTGGCGCTGAGCAGTGCGGGGTGTACCAAGATGGCCGTTGCCACCTTCTGCCTGCAGGTTTCTTATTATATTTCCTATAGTACAATAATAATAGAAATGTAATTCTGTTATTCAGTATATAAGGTGAGTTTACTAGTAAAATAAATGTAAAATTCAAGACTTGCGTGGGTGTAAAAAGATGTCCGCCGCTGCTTCATGTTCTGTCACATTAGGAAACCTATTGGAACGCATAGCGGCCATGTTGGAATGCGTGGCGCATGCGCAGTAACTCTTTCTCGTCCGACTGCCACTTCCGGTTGCAGAATCTGATAGGTAGCGCTATTCTGATAGAACACCGCTACCTATCAGATTCTGCAACCCGGAAGTGACGTTCTGACGAGAAAACTTACTGTGCCACAATGCAATGCTTGCCAAAACACAGCGGGAGGCAGACTGTGGGAGGAGCGGGAGCGATCATCGCCGGCCTCCTGCGATCTTTGGGGGAAACAGACAGGAGAGCCGCCTGTCTATGTAAACAAGGTAGGCAGCTCTCCTGTCAGACAGGCACAGAGAGATTGTGTGTCTCAGCTAAGCTCACCGATCTCTGTGTGCCTGTCACAGAGCCCTCCCCCCCCCCCCACAGTTAGTAAGCACAATTTAGGAGCACACTTAACCCCTTGATCAACCCCAGTATTAACCCCTTCCCTACCAGTGACATTTATACAGTAACAGTGAATATTATTTAGCACTGATTACTGTATTATTGTCACTGGTCCCCAAAACGTGTCACTTAAGTATCAGATTCGTCTGCCGCAATATCGCAGTCCCGCTAAAAATCGCTGATCGTCGCCATTACTAATAAAAACAACAACAAAAATAAAAAGTCCAAAAATCTATCCCATAGTTTGTAAACGCGATAACTTTTGCGCAAACCAATTAATATACGCTTTTTTGGATTTTTTTTAACAAAAATATGTAGCAGAATACAAATCGGTCTAAACTGATACAAAAATTAGATTTTTTTAAAAAATATTTATTGGGAATATTTTATAGCAGAAAGTAAAAAATATTGTTTTTTTTTTTTTTTTCAAAATTGTTGCTATTGTTTTGTTTATAGCGCAAAATCTAAAAATCGCAGAGGTGATCAAATACCACCAAAAGAAATCTCTGTTTGTGGGAACTGTATTTGGGTACAGCGTTGCACGACTGCGCAATTGTTATTTAAAGTAATGCAGTGCCGAATTGTTAAAATAGCCTGGTCATTAAGGGGTAAAACCTTCGGGGGCTGAAGTGGTTAAATAACGTTGCTAATTGCATATTGGACTTGTTTGTAGCCTAAATACTGAAATTTTCACTAAAAACTGTAATTTTGTATCTTTTGGAAATGCCAGTAAAAACTTGGCTGTGCCAGTAAATTTTAGGTGGTTTTTAATCTGGCAGGTTGGCAACACTGGTGACAACTAGGGGGCGGACTAACAATGTCCACTCATTATAGTGTGTACAGGGGTGTAAAGGCTGCCGGTATTCTTTGAAAACACCAAGTTGTCCAAATCTCAAATTATTCCCGGTGTACACTCACCGGAAGTAACGTAGTTGGAGTTTTCGGCAGAGCATCGGTGTTCTGTGAAAACACCAACTCATCGAATTCTCCAATTATTGCTGCTGGAGAGTCACCGCAAGTGACGTGGTTGGAGATTTTGGCGAGTTGGAGCTTTTGGTAGAACATGGTTCTGTCAGAATAGCGAACCCATCAGATTAGCTAACAGAAGTGACGTTCTGTCAGCTGCGAATGCGTTCCACCACTACCAGGTTTGCTAATCTGACAGAACACCTGCAGTCAGAAGACGGTGTTCTAATCTAGAGGACATCTTACTACACCCAGCTACGTCTTGAATTTCCGCTGCCGCCTTCTGACTGCAGGTGTTCTGTTTGATTAGCAAACCTGGTAGTGGTAGCGCATGCGCAGCTGACAGAACGTCAAATCCGTTACCCATAGCTCCCAACTGTCCCTGATTTCAAGGGGCTGTCCCTGATTTGGAACAAAGTCCCTCTGTCCCTCTTTCCTCCTTGTGACAAACTCACTCAGGAGAGAGACTTTTAGAGGGGACTGCAAGCTAGCCTCTTGCCTACTGACTATGGGCCCTGGTTTGTGAGGGAACACTGCTCTTTGTGGGGTGTATGCTGGGGGGGGGGGACCCTTGGAGTAATGTTACTTTGGATTCAAGTCCACATCCCCCCAAGACAAACAGACTCTGGGACTCTAGGCCTAAGATCCATGTTAAAGGCCTAGCTGCCTATTGCCAATAGGGGACTGCTCTGCACAGTCAGACTTATGGCAGATGGTAATGTCATCAGCTCAACCACCTGTCTTCCACACATTGTTGATTGTGCTGATTAACTCACCTATTGTCTACTGTGGGGATGTGTTTACACTTATAATAATGTGTATTGTACTTCAAGAGCCCAATGACGGCAAGGTTGCTAGTTAATTAGCTCAAGTTAATTAAATCACTGTCATCTATTAGTTGCTAGTGGGAAGGTAGAATACTGTTTGGGTTGGTTGTTCCTTAGATATGTTAGTTATATTTCTGTACACAATTCCATCTGCATATGGTAACGTAATCAGGCACCTGACCTGGTGGGGTATATATTCGGTGTGAGTTTGTACAATAAATTTTAATTTTGTCTCTTGCCGGAGAGTACTTCAAATGCACCACATCCTTTAAGTAATAAATATAGACAACAAGGGGAGTTTGTGGGACTTTAAAGGTGCACAATATAGAATATATTTAAATATAATGATGGAGAAAAATCATTATTCTTTTCATGAAAAATATTTCATTTTATTATTTTCGAATACAAACATATATAGTTAAAACCATAAGGCTCGGTTCACACTGATGCGATGCGGGAAGGCTGCGAATTCGCAGCCTGTTCCCGCATCGCACACGCACCCCCGGCAGTTCACACTGCCATATGCGATCCGCTGGGGGTGTCAATGTAATCTTAACGACACCCCCAGTTTGATCGCATATCGCAGTGCGATCGTGCAGTTCGCACAGGATCGGATCGCACAAGTGTGAACCGCTGTGCGATCCGATCCTGATGCGGCAGCAAAAATGCCTCCTGTGCGTGTTTGCTGCGGGTGCGATGCGAATTTAGCCATACAAACTGTATGGCTATACTCGCACCGCACAGCTGATCGCATGTCATGTCGGAGCAGTGCGCTCCGACATGACATGCGAACCCCGCACACGCAGTAGTGTGAACCGGGGCTAAAAGAAAAGAAGGAAAGAGAAACACTTGGTGGTGTCAGCTCAACATGTTTCGCCATGGAAAAATGGCTTCTTCAGGAGACTTATAGGCATCTTTACAAGTGAAATTCTCAAAAGGTGTTGGACTGTGCCTTCAACGAATAAAAGACTGTAGAAAAACTTCCCAGATGAGGCAAAGAGGTCTCCCACCCTTGGTGAGGCAGATCATAGAGGAGGGAAAGTCAGAGCAAAAATGGAAAACCCTTTTAAGGAAGTATATTGGCAAGGACTTAAGCAGATTGTCGTGTGAGCAATAAGATGGAAACCAGGGAATATGCCCTTTCGACAAAGTATATGCACACAGGAATCCAAAATCACCGTGTAGGCAATCTAATAGGTGTCAAAAGGAGAATATTCTCTCGCATCACAGGGACATTGTTTCATCAACAGGGCTATATATAGAGAGGATTCACTACCCAACTGTAAACGTAGAGAGATGTATAGGGGGGGGGGGTTCTCTCATTAGGGAGAATTCCCCAAATTAAAGGACCTCCACAGCTACTTGGCTGCATACAGCGCTTCCTTGTCTCACCGTACGGTCTGTTTCCGTACCGTAAGGCCTGTTTCCCAATATCGGAGATCTATTACTCCTCATCTTCTTAACGCAACCAAGTCTCTAATCCCCTGTTACTGGAAGGAATCTACCATACCCACAATTAAACAGTGGCTTACAGAGGTAGATAAAACCTACCGTATAGAGGACATGACTATGGATTATAGAGGCCTGTCCCCTAGGTCAGGGCTTCCCAAACTTTTTTGGGTCGAGACCCACTTCTGAATACAGTTATTTTTCGGGACCCACTTGCTTGTAATTGAATATTGTAAAGCGCAACTGAATTTGTTGGCGCTATATAAATGCAAATTTTAATAATAATAATGCATATTTTAAAGGGAGGAGGATGTTAAATTCAAAATATCAATTTACTACTTTGCAATTTATTTTTGAATACATTTAATATTTAAATAAATACAAGGCTATATGGCACTCACCCTCCTTCCTCTCCCAGCGGTCCATAGTGAAGGTGAAGCCCCTGTTCAGGGCCCAGCACACCTCACCCAGAGTCTCCATGATGAGGAGCTCTGTGCTGGTCTTGGTGTCCTGGCTCTTCTCCTTCAGATTCTCTACTGGGGTCACAGAAGCTGCCATGAACTCCTGACACCGCCAGGCCACCTGGTCCTCCTATGACACCAAGGCTGCTGTCTCTGTCCGCTATAGAAAAAAGTGCAAGTGATGTTGGGACCGGCGCTACCACTTTAAATATTATGTCTGTGCAATTCCATAAACTGTATAATTCATACGTTTATTCCAAAAGTGCATATAGTGCTTATAGTGCAAAGATAAAAACCAAAGTGCTGCGTGCTAGTAAACCTTCAATAAATTAGCATGGGCTGTGCTCAGTGTGCCATATTATAAATCACATATGCATATACAAAGTGCTGAGTGCTACTGATACCAATAACCACGTGTGTGATTGCGTGCTGTAACAATGTATGGCGCCAGTGGATACCCCACCGATTGCACCGCTGCTTACCGCACTCTTAGAAAGGTGGCTCGGCACTCCTTGGTCACTAGAACAAAAGATAAGCCTCCATTGTGTAGTAATATATGTTGTTAAGGATAAAGCAACCCAGCATCCACTCACATTTAGGGAGTTCACTATCAGCTTGAGGTGTTCGCCGGGTCGCTTCCGCGTTCCACCGGCTCAAACCACCGTTCCCGGAAGTGACGTACTGACGTACACAAACCACGCCCTACGCGTTTCGTCATACGACGTCATCTGGATCTATCTTTTGTTCTAGTGACCAAGGAGTGCCGAGCCACCTTTCTAAGAGTGCGGTAAGCAGCGGTGCAATCGGTGGGGTATCCACTGGCGCCATACATTGTTACAGCACGCAATCACACACGTGGTTATTGGTATCAGTAGCACTCAGCACTTTGTATATGCATATGTGATTTATGATATGGTACACTGAGCACAGCCCATGCTAATTTATTGAAGGTTTACTAGCACTCAGCACTTTGGTTTTTATCTTTGCACTATAAGCACTATATGCTCTTTTGGAATAAACGTATGAATTATACAGTTTATGGAATTGCACAGACATAATATTTAAAGTGGTAGCGCCGGTCCCAACATCACTTGCACTTTTTTCTAATCTACTACCTCAGTGGTTACTTTGGGGGTAGCTTACACCACTATTTTAGTCCAATAAAGTACTGAAACTCCATAGCGCTGGTATTTAACCCTTTTCATATCTGTCCGCTATAGCTGAGAGAATCCCGCCGCCAGTCTAGCCAGTCTAGCCACCACCGCTGCTGCCAACATGACCGAGGGGCTGGCTCTGCACCCCATGAA
The DNA here is from genome assembly GCF_965119305.1 of Pelophylax lessonae. Taxonomy (NCBI): domain Eukaryota; kingdom Metazoa; phylum Chordata; class Amphibia; order Anura; family Ranidae; genus Pelophylax; species Pelophylax lessonae. Next base: position 12,081,692 of record NC_138771.1, on the reverse strand, counting down.
CATATCCTACATAACAGCCAACATACGTACTCACTGCTGCAAGTATCCTCCTCGTGGGAAATGCAGACCAGCCTCCATAAACTGCATGGGCGGGGTCCTGAATCCATCGTGATTTGACTGTTCTGGCTCTCTGTAATTTGCACGGACTCGCACAGCATAGTTTAACCAGTTTACCAACGGAGGATTTTGCTGTCTTACGTCTGGGCCACTTTTTGCGATTCGGCACTGTGCGACTTTAACTGACAATTGCGCGGTCGTGTGACGCCGTACCCAAACAAAATTTACGTCCTTTTTTTCCCACAAACAGAGCTTTCTTTTGGTGGTATTTGATTATCTGTGCAATATTTACTTTTTGCGCTATAAACAAAAAAAGAGCGACAATTTTGAAAAAATAACAATATTTTTCGCATTTTTTATATGAAATCCCCCCCCCCCCCCCAAAAATGTAAAAATCTAATTTTTAAAAAATTTTTGGCCAATTTGTTTTATGCTACCTATGTTTGGTAAAAAAAAATCACATTAAACGTATTTTGATTGGTTTGCGCAAAAGTTATTGCGTTTACTAACTAAGGGAAAGATTTCTGTCATTTTTGGTGTTTTTTTTTTTTAACAAGTAATGGCGGCGATCTGCGATTTTTTTTGCGGGACTGCGACATTGCGACGGACAGATCGGACCCTTGACTGACATTTTTGACACTTTTGGGGGTACCAGTGACATTACTGCATTACTGCAGTAATTAGTGCTATATATATGCACTGTTACTGTAAAAATGACACTGGCAGGGAAGGGGTTAATTTTATTGGAGAGGGGGGGGGGGTTAATGTATGCCTGGTGCTTACTGACGTGTGTGGGGGGAGGTGACTGAGTGACACAAGGACAGATCGAGAGCTGAACCCTGCAATCTGACCCTGCCTGTCACTTAGGAGATCTGCCCGCTTGTGTTTACACAAGCGGGCGGATCTCCACACTCGATTCCCCGACGATCGGGGAAGAGCAGCGGCGATCGCCGCCGCTCCTCCCCTGGCCCGACTCCCGCTGTGACTGAATACAGCGGGAGCGAGCCTCCGGTGGCGCGCGCGCGCCGCCGAGATAGGGGAATGTCTGGTGACGTAGTACTACGTCGCCTGACGTTATCGAGCCACTTTGCCGCAGTACTGCTCTAGTGAGCAGTTGGCAAGTGGTTAAGCAGGCCCGCTCTCAGTGATTTCTGGCTCATCGCGACCCACTCAAATGCAGCTCGCGACCCACCGATGGGTCCCGACCCACAGTTTGGGAACTCCTGCCCTAGGTCATATAGCACTTGGGCCTGTTGGTTGTCCTTTATACAATCGGCTACTTACACTAATGTGTATTCGTTCTGAAGCCCAGATGCAGGTTTCCCTTTCTTTTCTTTTTTTCCTTTACCTTTCTTTGCCCTCTTCTTGCTCTCCTTGTCTTTATATAGTTTTCACTTTTCACTTTTTCTCTTACTATCCTCTTTCTGCTGTCTCCAATTTGTTGGGTTGTTGAATAATATATTCCTTACAAAAAAACAGCCTATGTGCATGATATTATGCTATTGATACCCTACTGTTGAGGTACTTATTAGCCTATCGAACCGTTATGTATCTGTTGAACATACTGTGGATGTCATTTCCTTGTTCTGTATTGTACAAAACTTTAATAAAAATGTATTAAACAAAAAAATAATAACATTCCAAGGAGTAGCTGCTGTTTACCCATGTTTAACCACTTAAAGTGGAGTTCCACCCTGGTTATACTTTTTTTAATAAAAATCCCCCCGGGACAGTCAGGGCTAGTACATTCCACAATGGATAGCCTCTGATCTGTCCCGGGTTGCACTTACCTTTTAGGAGAAATACTTACCTTGAAAAAGTATTGTCCAGCGCTGCCATCTCAGGTGTGGGCAGCTTGAAGCCAGCGTGATCCTCTTCTGCGTCCTCTTCCTTCTTCTTCTGTCCCACGATGCACTGCACCGGCCCCGCCGTCACTTCCGGTGCGCGCGCGTCATCCCTCCTCAGCTGTTTAGAAGGGAATGACGCGCGTGCCCCGGAACTGACGTCGGGGCCGGTGCAGGCGCATTGATTCCTGGGAGCGATGACGTTCAGCTCCCAGGAATCATTGCGAAAGCCAGGAAGTGACGAATCGCCGTGGCCGCCGAGGGGAGGAAGAAGGAAGTAAGGTAAGTATATTTTCTCTACAAGGTAAGTAAAAAAAGAAAAAAAAGAAAAAAAATTGCGATTATCCATTTGTTTTTCAGGTGACCCGGAGCGAGAAGATGGAGGTAAGTATAAATTTAGGGTGGAACTCCACTTTAAGCCCCAGCCCTATTTCGGACACTTTTTGTTTACAAGTTAAAATCAGTGTTTTTTCCTAGAAAACTACTTAGAACCCCCAAACATTATATATATTTTTTTAGCAAAGACTCTGGAGAATAAAATGGCGGTCATTACAATCACGCGGTATTTGCGCAGCGGTCTTTAAAACGCCATTTTTTTGGAAAAATTACGAAAAATCACATTTCACTGCATTTAAAAAATACTAAACAGTAAAGTTAGCCCATTTTTTTTTGTATATTGTGAAAGATGATGTCACGCCGAGTAAATAGATACCCAACATGTTACGGTTTAAAATTGCCCACACCCGTGGGATGGCGACAAACTACGGTCAATAGAAATCTCAATAGACGACGCTTTAAAACATTTTTAACGGTTACCATTTTAGAGTTAGAGTGTAGCTCTTTTTTTAAAATTATTGCTCACGCTCTGCGATCGCAGAGATACCTAACATGTGTGGTTTGAACAGCGATTTCATTCGCGGCTCGACTTCCATATGCGTTTTCTTTCGTGCGCGAGCTAACGGCGACGGGGCGGCTAAATTTTTTTTTTTTTTTTAACTTTATCACAGGTTTTTAAAAAAAAAAAAATCAGATCACTTTTATTGCTGTCACAAGCAATGTAAACATCCCTTGTGACAGTAATATGCAGTGACAGGTACTCTTTATGGAGGGATGGAGGGTCTAAAAGACCCCAAACCACTCCACTACACTTCCATGTATTCAAAACGCCGCAAACGGCATTTTTGAATACATTCGTTTTTTAAAATTTGCCGCCTTTAGCAGCAGAGTAACCCGGACGTGACGTATTGAATGCCGCCTCCGGGTTACGTCATCGGAGACCCGATCAAAGTCGTTTCCGGCTTTGATCGGGACTCCATCCAGCCGGCGGACGTGCCGGCTGGGTGCTCGGGTCTCCCAGGGGGACGGGAGACCCAGGCAAAGCCGCGGAAGGCGGCGGGAGGGGGCGTCCCCTTTTGCTCGCAGGGGTAACGACCGAGTGGCTCCCGGGCCGCATCGGTCATTACCGCCGGAAAGCCGACCGCCGGCTCTAAACAACGGTATCGGGGTGATGTCTCTAGCTAGAGGCATCACCCCGAAAAAACACAGCAAAGTTTGCCGACGTAGCCCTACGTCACTTTGCGGTAAGTGGTTAACAATGGGACAGGCAATCAGAAATGTTTTAGGTGTCCCGCCATGTTAGTACACCCAAAACATTTCTGTTTTCTCCTCTTATTGGTAAACTCAGAACCAGCTAATCTTCCCCCATAGTTCTATGAAAGGGTCTTTGCCGACAGGTCGCCATGTTGTAATAAAATTTCACTAAGCAGCCGCTGTTTTCCCTAGTTTACCAATAGGACAGGGAATCAGAAACATTTTAGGTGCACCGCCATGTTAGTACACCTAAAACATTTCTGTTTTCCTTTCCTATTGGTAAACTCGGCACCAGCTTACCTTCCCCCATAGTTCTATGAAAGGGTCTTTGCTGACAGGTCGCCATGTTATAATAAAATTCCACTGAGCAGCCGCTGTTTTCCCAAGTTTACCAATAGGACGGGGAATCAGAAATGTTTTAGGTGTACCGCCATGTTAGTACACCCAAACCATTTCTGTTTTCTCCTCCTATTGGTAAACTCGGAACCAGCTCATCTTCCTCCATATTTCTATGAAAGGGTCTTTGCCAATAGACCACCATGTTATAATCAAATTCCACTGAGCAGCCGCTGTTTACCCAGGTTTACCAATAGGACGGGGAATCAGAATTTTTTTTTAGGTGTACCGCCATGTTAGTACACCCAAAACATTTCTGTTTTCTCCTCTTATTGGTAAACTCGGAACCAGCTAATCTTCCCCCATAGTTCTATGAAAGGGTCTTTGCCGACAGGCCACCATGTTATAATAAAATTTCACTAAGCAGCCGCTGTTTACCCGGGTTTATCAATAGGACAGGGAATCAGAAATGTTTTAGGTGTACCGCCATGTTTGTACACCCAAAACATATCTGTTTTCCTTTCCTATTGGTAAACTCAGAACCAGCTAATCTTCCCCCATAGTTCTATGAAAGGGTCTTTGCTGACAGGTCGCCATGTTGTAATAAAATTTCACTGAGCAGCCGCTGTTTACCCGAGTTTACCAATAGGACAAGGAATCAGAAATGTTTTAGGTGTACCACCATGTTAGTACACCCAAAACATTTCTGTTTTCCCCTCCTATTGGTAAACTCGGAACCAGCTAATCTTCCTCCATAGTTCTATAAAAGGGTCTTTGCCAATAGACCACCATGTTATAATCAAATTCCACTGAGCAGCCTCTGTTTACCTGTGTTTACCAATGGGACGGGTAATCAGAAATGTTTTAGGTGCACCAACATGGCGGTGTTCTATCAGTTTCCTCGACCTCCGGCGATCTGCGCATGCGCAGTGGTGACATCACGTTAGATGATCGTGACTCAGGTGCACCGGAAGTGACGTGTTTGGAGATTACAACGAGTTGCCTATTTTGACAGAACTCCTGTCTGGGCAGGCGGAAGTAATAGCGGAAGTAATTTCTGCACATTAAAATCTTCCTGATCTTCACCAGGCTGTGTCTGAATTTGAACCAAAATTAGAGGGAGCCGCCCCACACTACCTTCAGCAGCCCCTGCCAGTATCTGATCCCCCTAGAAGATGGTGACATCCTTCAAGGTGCTGCCCCCCCCCCCCCCCCACCTTTTACTGATGACACCTAGTGACCCGGTTTGCTGTCAGACCTAGTTTTTTTTTTTTGCACATTTAAAAATTATTTTAGGCCTGAAGATTACTGAAAATCCCCAAGTGCAAACTTTAACTACCTCCAACAGAGGGCGCACCAGCCTAGCGCATTACCTTTGCAACATTTTTTTAACCACTTTACCACCGGAGGATTTTGCTGTCTTCCGTCCAGGCCACTTTTTGCGATTCGGCGCTGTGCGACTTTAACTGACAATTGCGCGGTCGTGCGACGCCGTACCCAAACGAAATTTACGTCCTTTTTTTCCCACAAACAGAGCTTTCTTTTGGTGGTATTTGATCACCTGTGCGATTTTTACTTTTTGCGCTATAAACAAAAAAAGAGCGTTTATTTTGAAAAAATAACAATATTTTTAACATTTTTTTATATGAAATTCCCCCCAAAAAAGATGTAAAAACCAATTTTTTAAAAAAAATTTGGCCAATTTGTTTTCTGCTACCTATGTTTGGTAAAAAAAATCACAATAAGCGTATTTTGATTGGTTTGCGCAAAAGTTATTGCGTTTACTAACAAAGGGAAAGATTTCTGTCATTTTTGGTGGTTTTTTTTTTAACGCGTAATGGCGGCGATCTGCGATTTTTTTTGTGGGACTGCGACATTGCGGCGGACAGATCGGACCCTTGACTGACATTTTTGACACTTTTGGGGTTACCAGTGACATTACTACAGTAATCAGTGCTATATATATGCACTGTTACTGTAAAAATGACACTGGCAGGGAAGGGGTTAATTTTATTGGAGAGGGAGGGGTTAATGTATGCCTGGTGCTTACTGACGTGTAGGGGGGGAGGTGACTGAGTGAGTCATGGACAGATCGGATGTCCAGCTATGCTGAACAGTCCGATCTGTCACTCCCTGTCACTATGGAGATCCGTCCGCTTGTGTTTACACAGGCGGGCGGATCTCCACACTAGATCCCCGGCAATCGGGGCAGAGCAGCGGCGATCGCGGCTGCTCCTCCCCTGGCCCGACTCCCGCTGTGAATGAAAACAGCGGGAGCGAGCCTCCGGCGGCGCGCAAGCGCCGCCCAGAAGGGGGAGTGTCTGACGACGTTAATACTACGTCGTCAGACGATGAACCACTTTGCCGCAGTACTATTACCGTACTCGGTCGGCAAGTGGTTAAAAAAGATTTCTGTACATCACACTTCGCACATCATAAAGAATTTTCTGTACATCATACTCACAAATGAGATGACTTGTTCAAGCACGATAAAAATATCTATATACACTTGTATATATATATATATATATATATACTGTATATATATATATATATATATATATATATATATATATTTATTTATGCATAAGTCCACCAAATGCCCATACAGCATAGTCTACTGATTTGAAACAGTTGTGGGATGTAAATATCCAAATGAAGCTGACGCTTTTCGAGGGTGATACCTCTTCAGCTCTGAAGAAGAAGGGTCATCCTCGAAACGTGTCAGCTGATTTTGAAATTTACAACCCACAACGGTTTCAAATCAGTAGACTATGCTGTATGGACACTTGGTGGACTTTTGTATATATATATATTTTTTTTTTATCACGCTTGAACAAGTCATCTCGTTTGTGATGTACAGTAATTCCTTTTTTTAAAATAAATTGTTGCAAAAGTAATGCGCTAGGCTGGTGCGCCCTCTCTATTTTTTGTTCTAGAGTCTATCTGGGTTTCCCTGACCTGTTTGGAGTGGCAGCACAGCCGCAATAACAGCTAAATGAGTGGAGTCACTCTTCTATAGACCAAGCCACTAGCAACTCTCAAGCGCAGGAGCATTTATTTCTATTTTCTTTTAGCCACCTCCTGCCTGTGCTAAAGCCGAAAGACGGCTACAGCACGGGCTCACATTGCTGGAAGGGTGTCTTGGCGTTCTCTCGTGACCGCGCTTCCCCCGTGCCCCGCTGCGGCATGCATCAGCACAGATCTGTGATTGCCATGTCCTTTGCACCACAGCTGACCACAGATCGAGGTAAAGAGCAACTCTTTACCATGTGACCAGCTGTGTCCAATCACAGTGTAAACAGGATTAGCCAGTGTTTGGCATTCCTTGCCTCACACTGACAGCACCTGAGAACTAATAACTGGCAAATCCACACAGGGGACATCTACACTGATCATCAGTGTCCTAATTATCAGTGCAGCCCCATCAATGCCCATCAGTGCTGCCAATCAGTGCCCATCAGTGCTGCCTATCAGAACCCATCAGTGCGTCCTATCAGTTCCCATCAGTACTGTCTTTCAGTGCCGCCTATCAGTGTCCATTAGTGCTGGCTATCCGTGCCACCTGTCAGTTTCCATCAGTGCCACCTATCAGTGCCCATCAGTGCCACCTCATCAGCGCACATCAGTCCCACCAATCAGTGCCCATCAGTTCTGCCAATCAGTGTCCATCAATGATGACTGTCGGTGCCCACCAATGCAGCCTATCAGTTCCGCCAATCAGTGCCCATCCGTGCTGCCTATCAGTGCCACCTATCAGTGCCCATCAGTGCTGCCTATCAGTGTCACCTCTCAGTGCCCATCAGTGCCGCCTCATCAGCGCACATCAGTCCCACCAATCATTGCCCATCAGTGCTGCCAATCAGTGTCCATTGATGATGCCTGTCAGTGCCCACCAGTGCAGCCTATAGGTGCGCCAATCAGTGCCCATCAGTGCTGCCTATCAGTGCCACCTATCAGTACCCATCAGTGCTACCTCATTGGCACACATCAGTCCCACCAGTGCTGCTAATCAGTGCCCATAAATGATGCCTGTCGATGCCCACCAGTGCCGCCAATCAGTGCCCATCAGTGCTGCCTATCAGTGCCACCGATCAGTGCCTATTAGTGCCACCTATCAGCACCCATCAGTGCTGCCTATCAGTGCCTCCTCATCTATGCAGCCTCAGTGCCCATCAGTGAAGGAGAAATATTATTTATTTAAAAAATGTTATAACAAAACTAAGGAAAACTTTTTTTACAAAAACTTTCAATATTTTTTCATTTATTTAGCAAAAAATAAAAAACCCCAGCGGTGATTAAATACCACTAAAAGAAAGCTTTATTTGTGTGAAGAAAATGATAACAATTTCATATGTGTACAGTGTTACATGACTGAGCAATTGTCATTCAAAGTGTGACAGCACTGAAAACTGAAAACTGGTCTTGGCAGGAAGGGGGTACAAGTGTCTGGTATTGAAGCGGTTAAAGTGTAACTAAAGTCAAATCTTTTTCTCATTCAGGCTAGGTTTCTCCGCATCCAATTCGCATGACAAGCGAGTGTGACTGTCTTTCAATGGAGCTAGTTCACACATGTCAGGGGCGGCCGTGGTCTGGATTGCTGAAGGGTCCAGTACGTGTTTGGGTCCGGTTCAGGTGCAAATTCAGGCAAACATTTGGACTTGAATTGCACTTAGACTGGGCATGAACTCGTGGCTGCACATATGTGATCTGGGCCCTGACTGCTTGCCGACCGCCCCACGTATACATGTACTGCCCAGAGGTGGCTCCTACAGGCGAAAATCACGTACATGTACGTCTTCGGCACTTCTGGGTTCCGGAACCCGATGCCCACCGGGACCCGCCGATCATTCCCGAGAGAGAGGCAGAACGGAGGTCTGCCTATGTAAACAAGGCAGATCACAGTTCAACTAATAGGGGAGACAGAGATCCTGTGTTTCTGCTAAGCAGGAACATGGATTACTGAAGTGGCGGCCCGTCCATTAGGGGCTCCTCATCCATGCGTCTGGCCCCCTAATCTACATGCAGGGCGCCGGACGCATGGATTCCAATGGGGGATTTTTTTTTTTTTTGAAGCACGTGATTAGAGCCAGAGAGGCTCTAGTAGGCTTCAAAAAAGGGTGGGCTCGGGGCTCAGAGCACTGCGCCCTGAGCCCACCCAGTTGTGTGACAATAGCAAATGAATATTCGCTATTGTCACACGGATTTCCTACTGGCCAATCAGGAAGACCCGCTTCCCTTTTCCCTGAAAGGAGAAGCCATCCTATTGGAGAGGAGGAGGGAGGAGACGCAGGGGAAGCCCGACCAACAAAGTGGGACACAGAGGAGACTAAAGGGGGAAGCCGCCGCCTCGACATGTCAGTCCAAGGGGGGGGGAGGGTATGGTGTGCGGTGCGGGCTGTAGCTGGTGTGGTCTGTGGTCAGGTCTGTCTGACGAAACCCCCCACCCCCCCAGACCCCTGGAGCCACCAGCCGCCACTGGATCTCTGACGTCCCTTAGCAAAAGCACCTCCCCCACAGTTAGAAAGCACTCCTTAGGCACACATTAAACCCTTTGACCACCCCTGATGTTAACCCCTTCCCAGCCAGTGTCATTAGTACAGTGACAGTGCGTATTTTATTAGCTGTATTAGTGTCACTAGTCCCCAAAAAGTGTCACTTAGTGCCTGACTTGTCCGTCACAATGTCGCAGTCCCGCTATAAGTCGCTGATCACCACCATTTCTAATAAAAATGAAAGCTGTTGAAAACCTCCAAGACGACCACTGCTTTGCTAAAGAAGCTGAGGGTAAAGGTGATGGACTGGCCAAGCATGTCTCCAGACCTAAACCCTATTGAGCATCTGTGGGCCATCCTCAAACGGAAGGTGGAGGAGCGCAAGGTCTCTAACATCCACCAGCTCTGTGATGTCATCATGGAGGAGTGGAAGAGGACTGCAGTGGCAACCTGTGAAGCTCTGGTGAACTCCATGCCCAAGAGGGTTAAGGCAGTGCTGGAAAATAATGGTGACCACACAAAATATTGACACATTGCGCCCAATTTGGATATTTTCACTTAGGGGTGTACTCACTTTTGTTGCCAGCGGTTTAGACATTAATGGCTGTGTGTTGAGTTATTTTGAGGGGACAGTAAATTTACACTGTTATACAAGCTGTACACTCACTACTTTACATTGTAGCAAAGTGTCATTTCTTCAGTGTTGTCACATGAAAAGATAGAATAAAATATTTACTAAAATGTGAGGGGTGTACTTACTTTTGTGAGATACTGTATATATATATATATATATATATATATATATATATATATATACATATACACACACACACACAGGGTAAGCCTGGGATATCAGTACAGGGGGAGAGGGGCACAGACATACAGAGGACATCTGATTGCACACATGTGCACTGTATACAGGATCCCAATATACTGTAATATGTATATATATATATATATATATATATATATATATATACACGCGCACAGACATGCGAAGCAAACCCTGGCAACATAGTTAAGATATAGAGAAGTATATATTATATATATATCAGATATAGAGAAGTATATATTATATATGTCAGATATAGAGAAGTATATATTATATATATGTCAGATATAGAGAAAAGTATATATTATATATATATATATATATATATATATATATATATATATATCAGATATAGAGAAGTATATATTATATATATGTCAGATATAGAGAAGTATATATTATTTATATGTCAGATATAGAGAAGTATATATTATATATATGTCAGATATAGAGAAGTATATATTATACTTCTCTTTATACAAATTTACACTGTTATACAAGCTGTACACTCACTACTTTACATTGTAGCAAAGTGTCATTTCTTCAGTGTTGTCACATGAAAAGATAGAATAAAATATTTACAAAAATGTGTGGGGTGTACTCACTTTTGTGAGATACTGTATATATATAAAATAATATTCAAAGTGGTTGGAGGGAAGCTCCAGAATGGCAAAGATGTTTTTATTACAAATTATGTGAGCAGGCTGCAGTCTCTCTTTAAGAATATATAACGCGAAAAAAAAAAATGTATTGAATCTGCTAATATTCACCTATGAAAGTGATTCACATTGTGTGAATATATTTTACAGCTCTCTGCATAATGTTCTGTTAATTGATGTTTCTCTATAAACTGGCTGAGTAAGACTATAATTGAAATGAGAATCTCTCCCAGTCCAATAAGGAATTAAATAATCTCACTCTGAATTATTCCTGCTGTGTCTGAACCCGGCTTATCGCCTCCGACTCTGCCATGTACGGGATATTACAACCCGCTTCACTAATGAGCACATCACTCTCCGAAATTAAAAGTGTTGTGTCATGTGCTGGCCCAGTGGATGGACTCAGGTCTCCGGCGTCGTATTTGTCAATGCTGAATGAGGGGATCCTGCTGTGCTTTATAAAAAAAAAAAACATTGTGAGATGCTAAAAGCTTTACAGGCAATTATCCAAAAACTGAATCCTATTCCAGAGTTGTACATTGTATTAAACATTGTATTGATCTTCTTGGATCTTATCAATAGCAAATTAAATTGGAAGTAAACCCCATTCATGAAATCTGACCTGGGCACATTAATCTGTAGTGTTAACTTATCTCTCTCCAAAGCTCTAAGTCCCATGTCTTTCTGCTGCTCCGTTTCCATGTTATCAGCATGATAACTTCTGACAAGTTCTCCTACACAGGAGATAAAATCAGCTGGAAATTTGTGTCGAAGAGGTTGCACAGAGATAGATTAGCAGAGAGCATAGGTGTGCGCAGCCTATTGCATTAGGGTGTGCACCCCAAATGTATTAAAACATGGATGGTGTTAGTAGGGCAGTGGACAGTGTCAGTAGAGCAGTGGATGGTGTCAGTAGGGCAGTGGATGGTGTCAGTAGAGCAGAGGATGGTGTCAGTAGAGCAGTGGATGGTGTCAGTAGAGCAGTGGACGGTGTCAGTAGAGCAGTGGACGGTATCAGTAGAGCAGTGGATGGTGTCAGTAGAGCAGTGGATGGTGTCAGTAGGGCAGAGGTTGCCATCAGTAGGGCAGTCTTCTTTCAGTAGGGCAGGGGTTGGTGTCAGTAGGGCAGAGGTTGGTGTCAGCAGGGCAGTGGACTTGTCAGTAGGGCAGAGGTTGGCATCAGTAGGGCAGTGGACGGTGTCAGTAGAGCAGTGGACGGTGTCAGTAGAGCAGTGGATGGTGTCAGTAGAGCAGTGGACGGTGTCAGTAGGGCAGAGGTTGCCATCAGTAGGGCAGTGGACTTTCAGTAGGGCAGTGGATGGTGTCAGTAGAGCAGTGGACGGTGTCGGTAGGGCAGAGGTTGCCATCAGTAGGGCAGTAGACTTTCAGTAGGGCAGGGGTTGGTGTCAGTAGGGCAGAGGTTGGTGTCAGCAGGGCAGTGGACTTGTCAGTAGGGCAGAGGTTGGCATCAGTAGGGCAGTGGACTTGTCAGTAGGGCAGAGGTTGGTGTCAGTAGGGCAGAGGTTTGTGTCAGTAGGGCAGAGGTTGGCATCAGTAGGGCAGTGGACTTGTCAGTAGGGCACAGGTTGGCATCAGTAGGGCAGTGAACTTGTCAGTAGGGCAGAGGTTGGTGTCAGTAGGGCAGCGGACAGTGTTAGTAGTTTTTTTATTTTTGTACAATTTTTTTAGGAGCCCCGTTGGGGGGGCTTTGGTGAAATATCAGCAGGGGGAATCTGCGCCAAACAGGGTGATTAGGGTGTGCCCAGGCACACCCAGCACACCCCCTGTGCACGCCTATGACAGAGAGCTTGTCTACTCACAGCACAGCTCTTCATGTTTCTTCCTACCTCTCCCTATGAGGGGGGGGGGGTGGTGAGGTGTGCTTTTCCTCCAATCAGCTGTCACACAGTGTATGCCAAGACTTCACATCCAGTGCCGGAACAAGAAGAGACAATTCTAACACAATGTTCACTTTCTAAACAGTGTAGAAAGCTGAAGACAGCAGATTTACATCTCTTTGTATTATCTGAGGCTGTTCACTTCACTGGGTGAGGGTTTAAATCCACTTTAAGGCCTAGTTTACAGTGGCACTTGGGGCCAGTAAAAATCGGCAGTTTAGACACATTTTTATCCCCCGGGCACTTTTACCCTCTTCCTGCCAGGGCCAGTTTTCAGATTTCAGCACTGTTGCACTTTGAATGACAATTGTACGGTCATGCAGCACTGTACCCATATGAAATTTCTATAATTTTGTTTACACAATTAGATTTTTTTTTTTTTTGGTGGTATTTAATCACCACTGGGTTTTTTTATTTTTTGCTAAATAAACAAAAAAAAAGGCCAAACCAGGTATTACTCTAACAAAAATAAATAATTAACCAGTTCTGGACCGGAAAGGATTTGCCCTCTTAATGGCCAGGCCATTTTTTTGCGATTTCGCACTGCGTTACTTTAACAGACAATTGCGCAGTCATACAACGCTGTACCCAAATAAAAACTTATTTTTTTCCCCCCACAAATAGACCTTTCTTTTGCTGGTATTTGATCACCTGTGCGATTTTTATTTTTTGCGCTGTAAACAAAAAAATAGCGACAATTCGGAAAAAAATATATATATTTTTTACTTTCTGCTATATAACATTCCCAATAAAAATTATTTAAAAGTCTAAATTTTTCATCCTTTTAGGCCAATTTTTTTTCTGCTACATATTTTTGGTAAAGAAAATCCCAATAAGCGTATTTCTATTGGTTTGCACAAAAGTTTTTGCGTCTACAAACTAGGGGAAAGATTTATGTCATTTTTATTTATTTATTTATTTTTTTACTAGTAATGGCGGCGATCAGCAATTTTTAACGGGACTGCGACATTGCGGCGGACAGATCGGACCCCTAACTGACATTTTTGATACTTTTGGGGGGGGCAGTGACATCACTACAGTAATCAGTGCTAAAAGTATGCACTGTTACTGTAATACTGACACTGGCAGGGAATGGGTTAATCTAGGGGTGATCACCCATATGGAAGAAAAATATATTTCCAATATATTTACTAAAATAAATTTTAGAAATATATTGAATATGGGCAAAATTGTAGCATTTCAAATATATTTCCAATATATTTGGGAAAAAATGTAAAGTTTTTTTAAAATATATTTTAAATATATTTTTCTTCCATGTGGGCAAAGGGTTAAGAGTGAGCCTAGGGGGGTGTTTTCTAACTGTGGGGGGAGGGGCTTGTGAAATGACCACATAGACTTGTGTTCCTAAATAGAAGGATCACAGGGGCTCTGTGATCATTCCAAGGAGAAGAACGATCAGCTGTGTTTACAACAGACCGTCCTTCTCTCTCAGCGAGGAGCGATCGCGGGTGGATCGGCATCCCTGCGGCCTAGTGGATGCACACTCGCCCGCCCCAGCACCACTCCTGTGACCCCGACGTACCCCTACGTCGAGCCGAGCCAGCCTGCCGCAGTATATATACGGCGGGCGGTCGGCAAGTGGTTAATAATAATAATAATAATTAAAAAAAAGAAATAAAAGCTAACGGAGAAGCTAAAAAAAAAAACTAGCAACAGATGATTGTTTTCTCTATTGGTTAATAAAAAAAAAAACCCAGCAAAGCTTAAAAAAGGTTTATAAAAATGAGCAAATCGCGCATAAAAACTTGCAAAAAACACAGGAAAAATGCTACGCTCAGGTGTGATGCAGCCTTAATCCGCACGCACCGGTGACATCACACTGAGGTTTGTTGCAGTCATGTAAACCTTTGGCATTGATTCCCCAGACTTGCATTGTAGGCGCCCTTTAAAGCTTTGAAGCTGTGAGTGCGCTCGGCGTGTTTGGCCCGGACAGCGCACAGTGTATTCCCTCCGGCCGCGTTATAAGCAGGAGATTGCTTTTATGTCACGCTGTCTGCTGAAATTTCATCATTTGCTTTGGATGTGTGCGGAGCGAGCCGTCCTTCCCCCCTCACATGTTCATATTCATTGATGTGACGGAATGTTTGATGTCACCTCGTCCTTGAAGGAATGCGATGACACCGAGGATAGATGGAGCAGCAGCAAAAAGAAGTGAAAGGAAAAGGGAGAGAAGAACAACGACTTTATACAATGGGGGTCAGACAGTCATGTAGAAGAATCTGTATTTTCCTGTAAACCTGAGCTTGTGGCTCCCAGTACAGCCCTATGGGGTCAATTCACTACGAGTTAACCATGTAACCACTTGTTGACCGCCCGCCGCATATATACTGCGACAGGCTGGCCTGGCCAGCCTCTACCTCTACAGCACAGGTGTCAAACACAAGGCCCGTGGGTCGAATCCGGCCCTTAAGGCCATTTCATGTGGCCCTTGCATCTCTCCTGCAGCTGCTGCATCTCCCTCATCTCTGCCCCCACCTTGTCTCTGCAGACACCAGCAGAGAGGACAGAACTCCTCTGCCAGATCCTGTGCTTCCCCCTACAGCTGCAGAGAGGAACAAGACCCCCCCCCCCCAACTCAGCAGTCGGCAGCAGAGAGGAGGACACACCTCCTTCTACAGATCCTGCACCTCTCTGTGCAGCCACAGCACCCCCTCCTCTCTACCTCCACTGGTCTCAGCATTCAGCAGACTCCAGCAGCTGCCTCCATCTTCTTCTCAGAAGCAGCACATGGTAAAGGGGATGCACTGTGATGTAAGGGAGGGTGGGGGCTCTTGACTTCTGATAGTGGTGGGCTACAGATAGAACCGGCCCTCTGAGGGCGACCATAATGCTGATGCGGCCCACGATTAAACTGAGTTTGACTCCCCTGCCCTACAGCAATCTGCGGAAGCAATCCTGGGGACACGCACCGCCGCAGCCCCCATTAGACAGGGAGGAATCCGATCCATGGGGCCGGCAGCTGCGATTGCCGCCGGGCACCCGCGGAGACAGAACAGAGGTCAGCTGTTATAAACACAGCAGAGCGCTGTTCTCTCTAGAATGAACACAGAGCTCCTGTGATCCTCCTATTTAGGATCACAGGTCTCTGTGTTGATTCCACAAGTCCCTCCCCCTCGTCCCTCCCCCTCACAGTTAGAAAACATACCCTAGACTCACACTTAACCCTTTGATTGCACCTTAGTTAACCCCTTCCCTGCCAGTGTCATTATTACAGTGACAGTGTATATTTTTAGCACTGATTACTGTAGTAATGTCTCTGGTCCCCCCAAAAGTGTCAAAAATGTCAGTTAGGGGTCCAATCTGTCTGCCGCAATGTCTCAGTCCCGCTAAAAAAAAATTGCTGATCGCCGCCATTACTAGTATAAAAAATAAATAAATAAAAATTACATAAATCTTTCCCCTAGTTTGTAGACGCGATAACTTTTGCGCAAACCAATCAATATACTCTTATTGGGATTTTTTGTTTACCAAAAATATGTAGTAGAATACAAATTGGCCTAGAAGGATGAAACAATTAGATATTTACATTTTTTTTATTGGGAATGTTATATAGAAGAAAGTGAAAATATGTTTTTTTTTTTTAGAATTGTCGCAATTTTTTTGTTAATAGCGCAAAAAATAAAAATCACACAGGTGATCAAATAACACCAAAAAAAAGCTCTATTTGTGGGAAGAAAGGGACATCAATTTTATCTGGGTACATCCTCGCACGACCACGCAATTGTCCGTTAAGTTTATGCAAAGCAGAATCGCAAAAAATGGCCTGGTCATTAAGGGGGAAAATCTTCTGGTCCAGCAGTGGTTAAGGACCAGGCCTATTTCTGACGCTTGTTTACAAGTTAAAATCAGTATTCTTTGCTAGAAAATTACTTAGAACCCCCAAACATTATATACAGTGCCTTGCGAAAACCTTGAACTTTGCGACCTTTTGCCACATTTCAGGCTTCAAACATAAAGATATAAAACTGTAATTTTTTGTGAAGAATCAACAACAAGTGGGACACAATCATGAAGTGGAACGAAATTTATTGGATATTTCAAACTTTGTTAACAAATAAAAAACTGAAAAATTGGGCGTGCAAAATTATTTAGCCCCTTTACTTTCAGTGCAGCAAACTCTCTCCAGAAGTTCAGTGAGGATCTCTGAATGATCCAATGTTGACCTAAATGACTAATGATGATAAATAGAATCCACCTGTGTGTAATCAAGTCTCCGTATAAATGCACCTGCACTGTGATAGTCTCAGAGGTCCGTTTAAAGAGCAGAGAGCATCATGAAGAACAAGGAACACACCAGGCAGGTCCGAGATACTGTTGTGGAGAAGTTTAAAGCCGGATTTGGATACAAAAAGATTTCCCAAGCTTTAAACATCCCAAGGAGCACTGTGCAAGCGATAATATTGAAATGGAAGGAGTATCAGACCACTGCAAATCTACGAAGACCTGGCCGTCCCTCTAAACTTTCAGCTCATACAAGGAGAAGACTGATCAGAGATGCAGCCAAGAGGCCCATGATCACTCTGGATGAACTGCAGAGATCTACAGCTGAGGTGGGAGACTCTGTCCATAGGACAACAATCAGTCGTATACTGCACAAATCTGACCTTTATGGAAGAGTGGCAAGAAGAAAGCCATTTCTTAAAGATATCCATAAAAAGTGTCGTTTAAAGTTTGCCACAAGCCACCTGGGAGACACCAAACATGTGGAAGAAGGTGCTCTGCTCAGATGAAACCAAAATCAAACTTTTTGGCAACAATGAAAAACGTTATGTTTGGCGTAAAAGCAACACAGCTCATCACCCTGAACACACCATTCCCACTGTCAAACATGGTGGTGGCAGCCAGGGACAGATTGGCAACTTTCAGCCCAGGGGGCAAGTACAAACCAGAGGCCCATGGTGCAGCGACTCGGCCCCGCTCCCACTCTCCCTCTTTCTGTCCTCCTCCTGACCCTCATTCCAGGCTGAAGCTCCGCTCCCAGTACTCTCAACCCACTGGCTGAATCCTGGTTCCCAACCTTGCCAGCAAGGGGCAGTTGGGGGTAACTGGGACAGCTTGGTTGGGGCTGGCCGGGGGAAGAGAATCTCCAGTGGGGCAATAACTGGCCTCTGCTCAGACACAGTTTACACCATGCTGGGGGGGGGGGGAGAGCTTGCGCGGTGCAGCCTTTTTACAGGGGATCAGAGTGGCCCAGGGGGCAATTGCCTCCCTGCCCCCTGGCCCAGTCCTCCCCTGGTGGCAGTATCATGATTTGGGCCTGCTTTTCTTCAGCAGGGACAGGGAAGATGGTTAAAATTAATGGGAAGATGGATGGAGCCAAATACAGGACCATTCTGGAAGAAAACCTGATGGAGTCTGCAAAAGACCTGAGACTGGGACGGAGATTTGTCTTCCAACAAGACAATGATCCAAAACATAAAAGCAAAATCTATAATGGAATGGTTCACAAATAAACATATCCAGGTGTTAGAATGGCCAAGTCAAAGTCCAGACCTGAATCCAATCGAGAATCTGTGGAAAGAACTGAAAACTGCTGTTCACAAACGCTCTCCATCCAACCTCACTGAGCTCAATCTGTTTTGCAAGGAGGAATGGGCAAAAATTTCAGTCTCTCGATGTGCAAAACTGATAGAGACATACCCCAAGCGACTTACAGCTGTAATCGCAGCAAAAGGTGGCGCTACAAAGTATTAACTTAAGGGGGCTGAATAATTTTGCACACCCAATTTTTCAGTTTTATTTGTTAAAAAAGTTTGAACTATCCAATAAATTTTGTTCCACTTCATGATTGTGTCCCACTTGTTGATTCTTCACAAAAAATTACAGTTTTATATCATTATGTTTGAAGCCTGAAATGTGGCAAAAGGTCGCAAAGTTCAAGGGGGCCGAATACTTTCACAAGGCACTGTATATATATATAGTTTTTTTTTAGCAGAGACCTTAGAGAATAAATTTGGAGATCGTTGCAATACTTTATGTCACAACGCAATTTTTTGGTTTTAAAATACACTTTTTTGAATTAAAAAATTAGAAAACAGTAAAGTTAGCCCAATTTTTTCTACAATGTGAAAGATAATTTTACACCAATTAAATAGATACCT
This sequence comes from Pelophylax lessonae, assembly GCF_965119305.1. Lineage (NCBI taxonomy): Eukaryota > Metazoa > Chordata > Amphibia > Anura > Ranidae > Pelophylax > Pelophylax lessonae. Next base: position 12,062,859 of record NC_138771.1, on the reverse strand, counting down.
AACATGTTTAAAATTGCGTATGCTCAGGGAATGGCGACAAACTACTGTACTTAAAAATCTCCGTGGGTGATGCTTTAAAAATATTTACAGGTTACCAGTTTAGAGTTACAGAGGAGGTCTAGTGCTAGAATTATTACGCTTGTTCTAACGATCGCGGAGATACCTCACATGTGTGATTTGGACACCGTTTACATATGTGGGCGTGACTTGCATATGCATTCCCTTCTGTGCACGAGCTCGGAGGGACGGGCGATTAAAATATTTTTTTTTTCTTTATTTATTTTACCTTTTGTTTTTATTTTTACACTGTCCCTTTAAAAAACATTTTTATGATCACTTTTATTGCTATTGTAAACATCCCTTGTAATAGAAATAAGCAGGACAGGTCCTCTTTAATGTGAGATCTGGGGTCAAAAAGACCTCACATCTCACATCTACACTAAAAAGTAAAAAGTCATGATAAAAAAATGGGCCCTTTAAGGCCGTTGGGAGGAAGCAACGCATGATGTCGCTCCGGTCCTCCAAGGTCATAGAGTGGAGTGGGGGCCAGCTTGCCCTCACTCGACTTCCTGCCTAGAAGGGGAAAGGATTGGATAATTTTCCCCACTACCTGCGGCTCCGGTAAGTGGGGAAAATGACAGAGAAGCAGGGGCACCTCTCCTGCCGCCCATAAATGTGGTCCCGCGGCGAATCCACCACTGGGACCACTGGCTATCTGCTGTCATAACACCGGTATTAATGTTAAAGTACCAACGTAAAATTGCCGTGGGCGGTCCGGAAGTGGTTAAATAATGACAAAAAAAAATGCAATAAAATAGCTCTTGCCTTAAATCAGTTTTTAAAGTCCAATTGACTAAGAATTGTGCGGCAAATAACAACTGCGTTAAAGTTTGGATAATGCAGTAATTAATATTAATATAATATTTTCATGCAGTATTTAATCGCATTTAGCTGGTAGCTAAGGAGCGGGCTGGGAAGCCGGCCGCCACATCCTTAACAGCAGATAGCGCGTTCCCCGCTGACAGCTGAATGTAAAGAAAACAATTAAAATTTATAAAAATTATTATAAAAAAAAAAATGTGGGTGCCCCCCCCAATGCATCTAGTATGGATTTTAAGGGGAACCCCACACAAAAATGTAAAAAAACAAAAGGCGTAGGGTCCCCCCTAATCCGAGCATGCAACTCAGCAGGTCAGAAAAAGGGATGGGACGAGCAAGTGCCCCCCCCCCCCCCCCGAACCATACCAGGCCACATGCCCTCAAAGCACCTTGTCCCAATGTTGATGGGGACAAGGGCCTCTTCCCCACAACCCTGGCCGGTGGTTGTGGGGGTCTGCGGCCAGGGGGCTTTTTGGAATCTGGAAGCCTCCTTTAACAAGGAGAGCCCCCAGATCCCCCTCCCCACCATGTGAATGAGTATGGGGTACATACCCCTACTCATTCCCCAAAAAACGGTCACAAATTAATAAAAACATAAAGGAGACAGTTAAAAAAACAATGTCCCCTGCTGCAGATCCATCCTCACTTATGAAAGACGCTGTGGTCAACCCGGAATTAAAAAAGCTCCGCACCCGTCGCTGGCTCCCGCCATCTGACATTTCCGATAAGCCCCCTGCCCACAGACCCCCACAACCCTGGCCAGTCTGCAGGCAGGGGGCTTATCGGAATCTGGAAGCCCCCTTTAACAGGAGAGCCCCCAGACCCCTACTCATTCACTAAAGAAAGTGTGAAAAAGAAATAAAAATTTAAAACCCCCAAAAAATGTCCCACGATGTAGATCAATCGTGACGATACCTAAAGGGCAAGACCAACTAGTGATGTCACCAGGTAGCCCCGCCCCCTTGTGACGCCATGGACCCAACATGCTAAGCCAGAAACCATGCATAAATCAGAGCTCATGGACCCCAGTAAGCCCTTTGTCATTGACCTCCATTTTATTTATTTTATTGATATTCTATTTTTGGTCGGCAAGATTCAGGAATTAATATTTGTAGACACTTTGAGACACAAAGATGTAACCTTGGCTGATTTTTGCCCGGCCTTTTTAGGCCCATTTGTCTTTTGCTCCCTTCTCTACCCTGGTCTACTGGATAATATTTGCCAGTTACTGATTGTCAATTATCTTCCCCAATAAAGCGCCATCAAGCATCTCCTCACCTTCCACCTAGGGGAACATTTGGGTTTTGTGATCCTTGTTGCAACTGTAGCACTACCCTCGCAGGGGCTGCTGGTAACCGGCTCCCCTATTCCTGCGCAGCCAGGCAACACGCATTTTACACTTGCATCCGGACACAGGGTTTGTTTTTGTTGTTTTTATTGGGGGTAACAACTTGGATGGAGAAGAGGGTTAATGGGATGCCCAACTTTACTGAAACAATCAATGGAAACATCTTCCTTCATCTGTACAAAGTAGGGATCCTGGACTGTTCTTCTTCCTGGACACCCTCAGTCCTTAAGGATCAGTGGCAAAGTTCCAATGCGGACAGGGAGCTCTTAGTCCTTTTTAGGAAAATAGCACAACATGTTGCAAACAGCATACAGGAGTATCTCCAACTCCACTGCCTGCAGGTACTACCAGCCTTCCTGGCTGCTCTGAAGATTTTCCAGGTCAAGGGATAAAGGGGTTCAGCACAGCGCTGTCCTATGGAAAGCTTGTTACATGTGGCAGTCTATCCCCCTGTGAATCCCTGGGTGTGCTGATGTACTCACTCTATCCTCCTTGCTCCCTGCTGCTCTTTAGGCAAGATTCCCCCTAAAACTATTCTGCTGATATAATCTTCCCAAGCCAGCCCGAGCCCAGCCTGGAGACTATACCTAGGGGACCCCTCCTAGGCCACTGACCACCTTCTCAGCACTTCATCTTCCACCTGAATATCCTGCTGGCTAGGCTCTGCCATATTTAGGGGTTGATCCATCCACCCTGCCAGGACATTCTGGGGATTGGTCAGACTCCCTTAAGCAGGCAGATCAGGTCTTCCTGGCCTCCGCCCACTCACTTCCATAAGCTTCTCCAAGCTACCGGATCCAGGGGAGACAGCCTGTCTCTACCAATCACTGGGACTGTACCAAAGCCTGTGTACCCATTGGTCAGGTTTCCTCCCACTGTCCAACATGCCTCCCTATTGGACCAGTGTGGAAACCCTACCTAGACTCAATGAATCACACACTGGGCAGACCTAACTCACAGATCCTGCTCTCTGGCAGGCAGAAAGCAATATAGATTTCCCTGCTGCTCCTCTGATAGGCAGACAGAGCCAAAACGATACTCTCTCACTAACACCTACCTAGGAGGGTGCTACACTCACCCCTGCCAAAACCGAGCCATGTCCTCACTGGCTCTGGGCAGCCTCCCCTACAACAAATCTTTCACCAAAAACTTCTATGTAGTATCCCACAAACCTGGAAAGGGGAAAAAGGAAAATAACAAATGTACAAGGCCATGGGGCATACCCCATATGTGGCCGAAAGATATACTAAATTACGTGAAAAAATATATATCTCTGCTGTACAAATATTTACAAGGTTATTTACTCACAGTAGGTGCATTTAAATCAATGCATCCCCCCCCCCCAAGCAAAAATCTGCTTAGAGAGGTAACAGAAACATTATCCTGTCTAGCTAACTAGATACAATATGTACATTGCATGAATTAATGGAGGGCCTAGCCAGTCCCAGAGATCCAAAGCAAGCCTGCAAGGGAATTTGGGCATGAGTTAATGCATAACTACTTAGACCAATGAGACTGTCCTATCCTCAGTGGCAACTTCCTTACCACATTGTCCCTAACCGCACTGTTGGGATTCAAACCCGTGACCAGCCACATCCCAGGCAGTAGCCCTGCTTACTAGGCTACCATCCTCTCTGGACATTCTTCTTTGAAGCCTATTATTCAACCTTAAGGCCCGTACACACGTGCAGATTGTCGGCCGAAAAGATTCGGCCGACGACTGATCGGCAGATTTTCGGCTTGTTAGTATGATGCTTCCAACAGCTGACAGCGCACTTTCGGCTGAACAGAATCTGTCGTGCAAGCATTAAAATTTTTGTATGCCGACACCAGAACGGCCGATTGTTCGCCAGTCAGTACAGAATTCGGCCGACAGACAGCAGATTTGCAAGACTGGGCATGCTCAGAAAAGAAAAAAGACACGGAAAGTTAACCATCACATGACATCACTTCTGCAGTCAGCTGTTGTTGGCCGACAAAATTCGTGTGCAGTCTTTTGCAGTTTTCAACAGACACGACGGCCCTGGACAAAAGACGGCCGATCGTTCGGCCGACGATCGGTACGTGTGTACGGGGCTTAAGTCTTGCCAAACCTTGCTCATCACCCTTGATTCCCCACACCCAGGGCCGGCGTTAGGGGGGGGCAAACTGGGCAAATGCCCAGGGCCCCCGAATGTCCAGGGGCCCCGTGTCACTGTCAGCCAGGGCCGGACCGGGCAGAATCTGATGACAGCGCTCAGAGTCATCAGATTCACTCACAGACACTAGAAGACATTCCCGGTGTACTTGCCAGCTACACCGACTCCGCGGCCAATCAGCCTTCTGTTCAGGGGGGGTGTGGGTCACACCCCCCCCTGAGCAGAAGGCTGATTGGCCGCGGAGCCGGTCCGGAAGTCAAGTAGTCAGTGTGTGTCTGTGTGTTCCTTCCCGCGCGGCCGCCGATGATCACTGAAGCCGCCGTAGATGGGAGCTCCTTCAGCCCGACTTCGGGCTGCTCGCGGGGGGGCGGCTGCGGGGAGAGAAGGTAAGTGACTGCCACTGCAGCCTGTGCTGAATAGGAGGGGGGTGGGGCGGCTCGGCTGCATATAGAGAGGATTTGATGTCTCCTTATGCCGCTGGATGGATGGATTCTTCTCCTCCCTTCTGCAGGCATTCTGCGGCTGCAGGAGAGATATGGAAATATCAATTTCTCTATATGCAGCTGAGCTGTCCCGTCCCCCTCCTATTCAACTTCTTTTACTGCCCCCCACAGTGATCTTAGCCCCCCCCGTGTTCTTAGCCCCCCCCCAGTGTTGTGATCGTAGCCCCCCTCCCCAGTGATCGTAGCCCCCCTCCCCAGTGATCGTAGCCCCCCTCCCCAGTGATCGTAGCCCCCGTCCCCAGTGATCGTAGCCCCCGTCCCCAGTGATCGTAGCCCCCGTCCCCAGTGATCGTAGCCCCCGTCCCCAGTGATCGTAGCCCCCCTCCCCAGTGATCGTAGCCCCCGTCCCCAGTGATCGTAGCCCCCGTCCCCAGTGATCGTAGCCCCCCTCCCCAGTGATCGTAGCCCCCCTCCCCAGTGATCGTAGCCCCCGTCCCCAGTGATCGTAGCCCCCCTCCCCAGTGATCGTAGCCCCCGTCCCAAGTGATCGTAGCCCCCCTCCCCAGTGCTCTTAAACCCCCTGTACTCTTTAGCCCCCCCGTGCTCTTCAAGTCCCCACAGTGCTTTTCATCTCCCCCTATGCTCTCTGGCTCCCCCAGTGCTCTCCACCCCCCTGTGCTCCCTGGCTCCCCCCTAAGTGATTTCCAGCCCCCCCCCCCATGCTTTCCATCCCCCTGGTTTTCCCTGCCCACCAACCCCCCCCCCCAGTGCTATCCACACCCTGCGCCTTCCAACCCCCCTGCAATGCTTTCCAAACCCCCCCTTAATTCTCTCCAGTTCCCCCCCCCCTTGCCCTTCAGCTCCTCCAGTGCTATCTGCTTTCCCTGTGCTCTCCAGCCCCCCTAGTGTCCTTCTATATTCTATCATGTCTGCAGTCTCTGACCTTCTCTTGTATCACATCCGCAGTCTCTGGACCATCTCCTGTACTATGTCTGCAGTCTCTGACCAGTTCTTGTATCACGTCTGCAGTCTCTGACCATCTACTGTATCACGTCTGCACTCTCTGACCATCTACTGTATCACGTCTGCAGTCTCTGACCATCTCTTGTATCACGTCTGCACTCTCTGACCATCTACTGTATCGTGCCCTCAGTCTCTGACCATCTCCTGTATCGTGCCCTCAGTCTCTGACCATCTCCTGTATCGTGTCCTCAGTCTCTGACCATCTCCTGTATCATGCCCTCAGTCTCTGACCATCTCCTGTATCATGCCCTCAGTCTCTGACCATCTCCTGTATCATGCCCTCAGTCTCTGACCATCTCCTGTACTATGTCTGCAGTCTCTGACCAGTTCTTGTATCACGTCTGCAGTCTCTGACCATCTACTGTATCACGTCTGCACTCTCTGACCATCTACTGTATCACGTCTGCACTCTCTGACCATCTACTGTATCACGTCTGCAGTCTCTGACCATCTCTTGTATCACGTCTGCACTCTCTGACCATCTACTGTATCGTGCCCTCAGTCTCTGACCATCTCCTGTATCGTGCCCTCAGTCTCTGACCATCTCCTGTATCGTGTCCTCAGTCTCTGACCATCTCCTGTATCATGCCCTCAGTCTCTGACCATCTCCTGTATCATGCCCTCAGTCTCTGACCATCTCCTGTATCATGCCCTCAGTCTCTGACCATCTCCTGTATCATGCCCTCAGTCTCTGACCATCTCCTGTATCATGCCCTCAGTCTCTGACCATCTCCTGTATCATGCCCTCAGTCTCTGACCATCTCCTGTATCATGCCCTCAGTCTCTGACCATCTCCTGTATCATGCCCTCAGTCTCTGACCATCTCCTGTATCATGCCCTCAGTCTCTGACCATCTCCTGTATCATGCCCTCAGTCTCTGACCATCTCCTGTATCATGCCCTCAGTCTCTGGCCTTCTCCTGTATCATGCCCTCAGTCTCTGGCCATCTCCTGTATCATGCCCTCAGTCTCTGACCATCTCCTGTATCATGCCCTCGGTCTCTGACCATCTCCTGTATCATGCCCTCGGTCTCTGACCATCTCCTGTATCATGCCCTCGGTCTCTGACCATCTCCTGTATCATGCCCTCGGTCTCTGACCATCTCCTGTATCATGCCCTCGGTCTCTGACCATCTCCTGTATCATGCCCTCGGTCTCTGACCATCTCCTGTATCATGCCCTCGGTCTCTGACCATCTCCTGTATCATGCCCTCAGTCTCTGACCATCTCCTGTATCATGCCCTCAGTCTCTGACCATCTCCTGTATCATGCCCTCGGTCTCTGACCATCTCCTGTATCATGCCCTCGGTCTCTGACCATCTCCTGTATCATGCCCTCAGTCTCTGACCATCTCCTGTATCATGCCCTCAGTCTCTGACCATCTCCTGTATCATGTCCTCAGTCTCTGACCATCTCCTGTATCATGTCCTCAGTCTCTGACCATCTCCTGTATCATGTCCTCAGTCTCTGACCATCTCCTGTATCATGTCTTCAGTCTCTGACCATCTCCTGTATCATGTCTTCAGTCTCTGACCATCTCCTGTATCATGTCCTCAGTCTCTGACCATCTCCTGTATCATGTCCTCAGTCTCTGACCATCTCCTGTATCATGTCCTCAGTCTCTGACCATCTCCTGTATCATGTCCTCAGTCTCTGACCATCTCTTGTATCAGGTCCGTAGTCTCTGACCATCTCTTGTATCATGTTTGCAGTCTCTGACCATCTCCTGTACTATGTCCAGCGGGAACACTCTGCAGCCACACCGCACAGCACACCCAAGGTAAGTGGAGGACTGGAGAGAGGAGTGACTTCTACTTAGGGATTTATTTTGCAAATAGGCTGGGCTGGCACTGGCAGCAACAATTTTATTCAAAGAAATCAGGATTTCTTCTGCAAATATACTGGCACTGGCAGCAACAATTTAATTCAAATCAGGATTTCTTTTGCAAATAGGCTGGCCTGGCACTGGCAGCCAGGCATAGTACTAGTCTAGTACAATGCCTGCCAGTGCCTTGTCTGATCTGATGATGTCACTGCCAGGCTATTTGCAGAAGAAATCCTTATTTTTCCTCATTTTTTTGATCATGTGTCATGATGACATTGGTTTTGGTAATTGTCTGACTCTGATGCCAGCCTATTTGCAGAAGAAATCCTGATTTGAATAAAATTGTTGCTGCCAGTGCCAGCCTACCAGGGGCTGTTTTGAGGTGTGAAGGTGCAGGAATTGGGGTGACCTGAGGTGTGAAGGTGCAGGAATTGGGGTGGTCTGAGGTGTGAAGGTGCAGAAATTGGGGTGGTCTGAGGTGTGAAGGTGCAGGAATTGGGGTGGTCTGAGGTGTGAAGGTGCAGAAATTGGGGTGGTCTGAGGTGTGAAGGTGCAGGAATTGGGGTGGCCTGAGGTGTGAAGGTGCAGAAATTGGGGTGGTCTGAGGTGTGAAGGTGCAGAAATTGGGGTGGTCTGAGGTGTGAAGGTGCAGAAATTGGGGTGGTCTGAGGTGTGAAGGTGCAGAAATTGGGGTGGTCTGAGGTGTGAAGGTGCAGAAATTGGGGTGGCCTGAGGTGTGAAGGTGCAGAAATTGGGGTGGCCTGAGGTGTGAAGGTGCAGAAATTGGGGTGGTCTGAGGTGTGAAGGTGCAGAAATTGGGGTGATCTGAGGTGTGAAGGTGCAGAAATTGGGGTGGTCTGAGGTGTGAAGGTGCAGAAATTGGGGTGGTCTGAGGTGTGATAGTGCAGGAATTAGGGTGATCTGATTTGTGAAGGTGTGCAAAGCTCACTTGATTTCTTATTTATTCTATTTAATGTTATTTAATTAAAGCATATTTTCATGTAGTTGCATGTTTTATTTGGCTAAATGATTAAATGCGCCTATATTTTTGGTAGAATATAAAAAAATTTGGGGCCCCACTTTTAGGTTTGCCCAGGGCCACACTTTATCTAAAACCGGCCCTGCCCACACCTGGTACTTCCCTATATAAGTCCAGCCCCTTGCACTCAAGCTTGCTGATTAATGAGCTCCTGAGCCTTGATCAAGCTTCTCCTCACCTGCTGCTCTATCTACTACCACAAATCCAACGCTGACCAGGAACTGACTACCGGCTACTCTTCTGCTTTGTCCCTACCTACTGAACTGCTACCTCTGTTGCCGATCCGGATTGTCTGACCACGCTTACTGCTGCCTGCCCCGACCTTTGGCTCGTCTGACTTCTCTCTGGTTGTCCCTTGTCTGCTTCTCCACCTCCGGACCGAACCTGCACTCTGCCTGGCTGGGTGATCCTGGGGACCGCGACCTGGTGTTAGCTTGCAGCGCAGTCTATAACCACCATCAGCGGCTCTAGTGAAAACCAGCTAGCACTTAGTTTCCGCACCTCAGGTGAATCCGTGTCCTCAGCAGAGTAATACCTGGTGTCCATCCAGCATCCAGCACTGCTACCACCGTAGCCAACCCGGATTGTCTGACCACGCCTCTGCCAGACTTCTTGCACCTACTACCGGCCTGCGGTCCTTGCCACTAGACTCCACTCCTACCTCTGGCCAGCAGTCCTCTGACTCAGGTGAGCCTGTAGGATTGTTACAAAATAATCAGCAACAACTATGGAGTCCGCAATGGCCACTCTGTGTAAACAGATCACTGAACTTCAAGAATTTGGTACTACGTATCAGGAGAAATTTACCCAGCTCCAAGACGTAGTCAAAAGCCATTGAAAAGACAAGAACTCACTGCTCAAGGTGGTGTGATTGCCTGATGACTCACACCGGTGCAAGCCTCGGCTCGCCTCCGTCAAAACTTGATAAAGGAAAAGGAATTGGCAGCACTCCAGGTTGAGTCAAAATCCAGATTTATTGACTGGACATCCAAATATGACAATCGTGACAAGGTAGACGCGTTTCACACACTGACTGTGTGCTTAATCATTACAAAGAAAAATGGATATAACATCTCAATATATACACACACAAAAATCCAATCATCAATTAAAAAACAGGTGATACAAATAAGGGGTAAACCATTTTCCTAATTACCGAGGACACTGATAGACCCATAAAACATCTATGTGAAACCAGTGAAAAATCAAATGTGAATGCTGTGACACAATTGTGTATGAAAAAATATATAAGTGCAAAAAATCTGATAAAATCTAAATATGTATAAACTATGTGTGAAAATTAAATGTATTGTGATTAAAGATATGGATGAAATTACCATTGTTTAATAAAATGTGTCAATTATAAAATGAGAATAAAAGTGCAAAAAAATGCACAAAAAATATACAAAAATACAAGGAATAGTGAATATATATATTGATATCTGTACAATCCGATTATGTGAATATAAAACTATGAAATAGTTTGTTATTAAATTTTCAATTTTAAAAAAATTGTCAAATATATAAATCTATTTGTGCATATTAGTTGTATGGGTCAGAAGAAAATCGATCGTATAGCATACATAGACCAAACGCTATATATACAATAAAAACAATTATTTCTAACAATATGATTTTTAGGACAAAATAAACACATATGATCCTGTGTATATATACATCAACCGGTCACCCATAAAAACAATTACAATCATATCGGGGTGACCGGAGAGAGATATACAGTTCGAGGAGATCAAAGCTACATACATCAGATTATAACACTGGATACCGAACAAGATAGGGGATCCATACATGGTAAGATCTAATTGTAGAGAATCCATAATTGGAAGGATATATGGAGGGATAGGGGATCCATACATGGTAAGATCTAATTGTAGAGAATCCATAATTGGAAGGATATATGGAGGGAAAAGGGATCCATACATGGTAAGATCTAATTGTAAAGAATCCATAATTGGAAGGATATATGGAGGGAAAAGGGATCCATACATGGTAAGATCTAATTGTAAAGAATCCATAATTGGAAGGATATATGGAGGGAAAAGGGATCCATACATGGTAAGATCTAATTGTAGAGAATCCATAATTGGAAGGATATATGGAGGGAAAAGGGATCCATACATGGTAAGATCTAATTGTAAAGAATCCATAATTGGAAGGATATATGGAGGGATAGGGGATCCATACATGGTAAGATCTAATTGTAAAGAATACATAATTGGAAGGATATATGGAGGGATAGGGGATCCATACATGGTAAGATCTAATTGTAGAGAATCCATAATTGGAAGGATATATGGAGGGATAAGGGATCCATACATGGTAAGATCTAATTGTAGAGAATCCATAATTGGAAGGATATATGGAGGGAAAGGGGATCCATACATGGTAAGATCTAATTGTAAAGAATCCATAATTGGAAGGATATATGGAGGGATAAGGGATCCATACATGGTAAGATCTAATTGTAGAGAATCCATAATTGGAAGGATATATGGAGGGAAAAGGGATCCATACATGGTAAGATCTAATTGTAAAGAATCCATAATTGGAAGGATATATGGAGGGAAAAGGGATCCATACATGGTAAGATCTAATTGTAGAGAATCCATAATTGGAAGGATATATGGAGGGATAAGGGATCCATACATGGTAAGATCTAATTGTAGAGAATCCATAATTGGAAGGATATATGGAGGGATAAGGGATCCATACATGGTAAGATCTAATTGTAGAGAATCCATAATTGGAAGGATATATGGAGGGAAAAGGGATCCATACATGGTAAGATCTAATTGTAAAGAATCCATAATTGGAAGGATATATGGAGGGAAAAGGGATCCATACATGGTAAGATCTAATTGTAGAGAATCCATAATTGGAAGGATATATGGAGGGAAAAGGGATCCATACATGGTAAGATCTAATTGTAAAGAATACATAATTGGAAGGATATATGGAGGGATAGGGGATCCATACATGGTAAGATCTAATTGTAAAGAATCCATAATTGGAAGGATATATGGAGGGATAAGGGATCCATACATGGTAAGATCTAATTGTAGAGAATCCATAATTGGAAGGATATATGGAGGGATAGGGGATCCATACATGGTAAGATCTAATTGTAAAGAATCCATAATTGGAAGGATATATGGAGGGATAAGGGATCCATACATGGTAAGATCTAATTGTAGAGAATCCATAATTGGAAGGATATATGGAGGGATAAGGGATCCATACATGCAGGGCCGGACTGGGTATGAAAACCAGCCCTGGAAAAAATGACATACCAGCCCCATAGCATTGCGTCATCATACCAGCGCAACATCATTTTCAGCGCAACGTCCCTCCCCCTAACACAATGCTGACCCTCCCTCCCCCTAATACAATGCTGTTCCCCCGGCCCCGCCCCTTATAAAATGCTGACCCCCCTCTCCCCCTAATACAATGCTGTTTCCCCCCAATCCCTAATACAATACAGACCCCTTAATAAGCCCCCCTACCAGAACAGACCCCCCAGTAAGCCCCCCTCCCACTACAGACCCCTTAGTAAGCCCCTCCACTACAGACCCCTTAGTAAGCCCCCCTCCCAGTACAGACCCCTTAGTAAGCCCCCCTACCACTACAGACCCCTTAGTAAGTCCCCCCCTACCACTACAGACCCCTTAGTAAGCCCCTCCACCACTACAGACCCCTTAGTAAGCCCCTCCACCACTACAGACCCCTTAGTAAGCCCCTCCACTACAGACCCCTTAGTAAGCCCCCCCCACCACTACAGACCTCTTAGTAAGCCCCTCCACTACAGACCCCTTAGTAAGCCCCCCTCCCACTACAGACCCCTTAGTAAGCCCCTCCACCACTACAGACCCCTTAGTAAGCCCCTCCACCACTACAGACCCCTTTGTAAGCCCCTCCACTACTACAGACCCCTTAGTAAGCCCCTCCACCACTACAGACCCCTTAGTAAGCCCCTCCACCACTACAGACCCCTTAGTAAGCCCCCCTCCCAGTACAGACAGACCCCTTAGTAAGCGGCAGCCCCCTCCCAGTACAGACCCCTTAGTAAGCCCCCCTCCCAGTACAGACCCCTTAGTAAGCCCCCCTACCAGAACAGACCCCCCAGTAAGCCCCTCCACTACAGACCCCTTAGTAAGCCCCCCTCCCAGTACAGACCCCTTAGTAAGCCCCCCTCCCAGTACAGACCCCTTAGTAAGCCCCCCTCCCAGTACAGACCCCTTAGTAAGCCCCCCCTACCACTACAGACCCCTGTAGTGGTAGGGGGTCTGTAGTGGAAGGATATATGGAGGGATAAGGGATCCATACATGGTAAGATCTAATTGTAGAGAATCCATAATTGGAAGGATATATGGAGGGATATAGGCCTGGGAGATGAATAACTACGCAAAGTATATTTAATATTGTGCAGGATGATGGCCAAACATTTAAGCTCATTATATAAATAGAATATAAAGTATATGTAATATAATATAAACTCTGCAGTGTTGGCCATATCATGCTATAAACTCTTAGGGACGGACGTCGAGATCTAGTCAGAGTTTAAAGGATCCGAGGGACAAAGCTAAATACACCAGACTACAACACTAGATATTGTGCAAGGCAGGGGGTCCATACATGGTAAGATCCAACTGCGGAGAATCCGCACATAAAAGGACATAAATATGGGAGATAAATAACTACGCAAAGTATCTTTAATATTATGTAGGATGATGGCCCAACCTCTAAGCTCATTATATAAATAAAATGTAAAGTATAGGTAATATAATATGAACTCTGAAGGTTGGCCACGTCCTGCTATGAACTCCTGGGAATGGACATCGAGATCCAGCCAGAATTCAAAGGATCCGAGGAACAAAGGATCAAATAGTCAATCAAAAGATCCAGAGATCCTGGCCCCAAATTGTGAAAAAACGTGCGGCTATTAGTGCTATAAATATGCACTGTTACGGTAAAAATGACACTGGCAGGGAAGGGGTTAATTTTATTGGAGAGGGAGGGGTTAATGTATGCCTGGTGCTTACTGACGTGTGGGGGGGGGGGGGGAGGTGACTGAGTGACACAGGGACAGATCACATGTTGAGCTATGCTGAATCCTGTAATATGTGACTGTCTGTCACTTAGGAGATCCGCCCTCTTTGCTTACACAAGCGGGCGGATTTCCTCCGTCGATCCCCGACGATCGGGGAAGAGCGGCGGTGATCACAGCCTCTCCTCCCATTGCCCACCTCCCACTGTGACTGAATAACGCGGGAGCGAGTCTCGGGCGGCGCGCGTGCGCCGCCCACAAGGGGAGGAGTCCAGCGACGTAGGTCTACGTCACTGGACGATCACGAACCACTTTGCCACAGTACGCTCAATGTGAGCGGTCGGCAAGTGGTTAAATTTTTTTTATTGGGAATGTTATTTAGCAGAATGTGAAAAATATTTTTTTTTTTTTCAGAATTGTCGCTCTTTTTTTTTTTTTTTTTACAGTGCAAAAAATAAAAAAATCGCACAGGTGATCAAATACCACCAAAAGAATTCTCTATGTGTGGAGAAAAAAAAAGACATCAATTTTATTTGGGTACAGCGTCGCACGACTGCGCAATTGTCAGTTAAAGTAACGCAGCGTCAAATCGCAAAAAATGGCCTGGTCATTAAGGGGGGTACTATAATGGGGGTAGTGACGCGCTTTAGGGAATAAAATGTCGGTATATAAGATGTGACAGAAATAAAAAAAACAGTTTTGGTGTTGGTGTTGGATATAATTAAAAAATCTATATATATATATGTGTCTGTTTTGAGAGGTGTAGATCAAATAAATTAGTTGAAGAAAGTGCTAAGTGCTTCAATTAACCACTTTACCACCGGAGGATTTTGCTGTCTTCCGTCCAGGCCACTTTTTGCACTGTGCGACTTCAACTGACAATTGCGCGGTCGTGCGACGCCGTACCCAAACGAAATTTACGTCCTTTTTTTCCCACAAACAGAGCTTTCTTTTGGTGGTATTTGATCACCTGTGCGATTTTTACTTTTTGCGCTATAAACAAAAAAAGAGCGTTTATTTTGAAAAAATAACAATATTTTTAACATTTTTTTATATGAAATTCCCCCCAAAAAAGATGTAAAAACCAATTTTTTTAAAAAATTTTGGCCAATTTGTTTTATGCTACATATGTTTGGTAAAAAAAATCGCAATAAGCGTATTTTGATTGGTTTGCGCAAAAGTTATTGCGTTTACTAACAAAGGGAAAGATTTCTGTCATTTTTGGTGTTTTTTTTTTTTAACGCATAATGGCGGCGATCTGCGATTTTTTTTGCGGGACTGCGACATTGCGGCGGACAGATCGGACCCTTGACTGACATTTTTGACACTTTTGGGGGTACCAGTGACATTACTGCAGTAATCAGTGCTATATATATGCACTGTTACTGTAAAAATGACACTGGCAGGGAAGGGGTTAATTTTATTGGAGAGGGAGGGGTTAATGTATGCCTGGTGCTTACTGACATGTAGGGGGGGAGGTGACTGAGTGAGTCATGGACAGATCGGATGTCCAGCTATGCTGAACAGTCCCATCTGTCACTCCCTGTCACTATGGAGATCCGCCCGCTGTGTTTACACACAGCGGGCGGATCTCCAGACTCGATCCCCGACGATCGGGTAAGAGCAGCGGCGATCGCCGCTGCTCCTCCCCTGGCCCGACTCCCGCTGTGAATGAAAACAGCGGGAGCGAGCCTCCGGCGGCGCAAGCGCAGCCCAGAAGGGGGAGTGTCTGACGACGTAGTACTACGTCGTCAGACGATAACGAGCCACTCTGCCGCAGTAATATTACTGTGAGCAGACGTAAAGTGGTTAAATGTCAATCAATAAATAAATATGCAGTTTAGTTTGTGTTACAGACAAAGTTGTGGTGGTAAAAGTGCTGTGTGCTTCCTAAAATGTATCAATTACATAGAAAAATCATTAGACGTATATCTGATCATTATCAAAGTGCACTGGTATAAAAAAATTCCATCAAATAAACAAATTCATATCAAAGTGCCATATTATTGTGACATACAAATAATAGTGCTCATCAAAAGTGCTGCGTGTCTTCTAAAATCACTGTGTTAAAACCACCAAACAGTGACCGCAATAAATATAGATAAATGTTCATATAATTTTAAAAAGCTGTATCAAAAATGATTCCAAGATTGTTTCAAAATTGGATGCAATCCTCTCTCTTATTATGGACGTTCTTAATATGGGTGTAGTGACTTTATTTCCTCCACCGTGTGTGTCACTTCTAGGTGTACTAAACTCTCACCTTAATAACAAGGGAAATGCGCAGGGGGTAAATCTTCTGGTCCAGAAGTGGTTAATGGAATGAGGAAAAAAACAAAACATGGACAAAAACTTCCAAACCGGAGACAGTGCCTGGAGATGACAGACGGCTGGAAGTGATTGGAGGAGGGAGAAATCACCGGTGTCAGCTGCGGCACATTTCATATGAATATTCATACAGTAAGTGCCAATCAGTCATGTATTTTATTAATTTAATGTGCGATTTCCTTTTTATGTCCACCGTACAAAGCAGTGGAATATGGAGGAGCTGTGCAATGTATGGGATCATCAATCTAACACTGTGTTTATGTATATTTCTGTATACACTCACCGGACACTTTATTAGGTGCACCTTGCTAGTAGCGGGTTGGACCCCCTTTTGCCTTCATTCTTGGTGGCATAGATACAAGGTGTCGGAAACATTCCTCAGAGATTTTGCTTCATAGTGACATGATTTGTCGGCTGCACATCCATGATGGGAATCTCCCGTTCCACATCCCAAAGGTGCTCTATTGGATGAGATCTGGTGAGTGTGGAGGCCATTGGAGTACAGTGACCTGATCTGGTGAGTGTGGAGGCCATTGGAGTACAGTGACCAGATCTGGTGAGTGTGGAGGCCATTGGAATACAGTGACCTGATCTGGTGAGTGTGGAGGCCATTGGAGTATAGTGACCAGATCTGGTGAGTGTGGAGGCCATTGGAGTAGAGTGACCTGATCTGGTGAGTGTGGAGGCCATTGGAGTACAGTGACCAGATCTGGTGAGTGTGGAGGCCATTGGAGTACAGTGACCGGATCTAGTGAGTGTGGAGGCCATTGGAGTACAGTGACCTGATCTGGTGAGTGTGGAGGCCATTGGAGGACAGTGACCAGATCTGGTTAGTGTGGAGGCCATTGGAGTAGAGTGACCTGATCTGGTGAGTGTGGAGGCCATTGGAGTAGAGTGACCAGATCTGGTGAGTGTGGAGGCCATTGGAGTACAGTGACCGGATCTGGTGAGTGTGGAGGCCATTGGAGTACAGTGACCAGATCTGGTGAGTGTGGAGGCTATTGGAGTACAGTGACCGGATCTGGTGAGTGTGGAGGCCATTGGAGTACAGTGACCGGATCTGGTGAGTGTGGATGCCATTGGAGTACAGTGACCAGATCTGGTGAGTGTGGAGGCCATTGGAGTACAGTGACCGGATCTGGTGAGTGTGGAGGCCATTGGAGTACAGTGACCGGATCTGGTGAGTGTGGAGGCCATTGGAGTACAGTGACCGGATCTAGTGAGTGTGGAGGCCATTGGAGTACAGTGACCTGATCTGGTAAGTGTGGAGGCCATTGGAGGACAGTGACCTGATCTGGTGAGTGTGGAGGCCATTGGAGTACAGTGACCGGATCTGGTGAGTGTGGAGGCCATTGGAGTACAGTGACCGGATCTGGTGAGTGTGGAGGCCATTGGAGTACAGTGACCAGATCTGGTGAGTGTGGAGGCCATTGGAATACAGTGACCTGATCTGGTGAGTGTGGAGGCCATTGGAGTACAGTGACCAGATCTGGTGAGTGTGGAGGCCATTGGAATACAGTGACCTGATCTGGTGAGTGTGGAGGCCATTGGAGTACAGTGACCTGATCTGGTGAGTGTGGAGGCCATTGGAGTACAGTGACCGGATCTGCTGAGTGTGGAGGCCATTGGAGTACAGTGACCGGATCTGGTGAGTGTGGAGGCCATTGGAGTACAGTGACCGGATCTGGTGAGTGTGGATGCCATTGGAGTACAGTGACCGGATCTGGTGAGTGTGGAGGCCATTGGAGTACAGTGACCGGATCTAGTGAGTGTGGAGGCCATTGGAGTACAGTGACCTGATCTGGTGAGTGTGGAGGCCATTGGAGGACAGTGACCAGATCTGGTTAGTGTGGAGGCCATTGGAGTAGAGTGACCTGATCTGGTGAGTGTGGAGGCCATTGGAGTAGAGTGACCAGATCTGGTGAGTGTGGAGGCCATTGGAGTACAGTGACCGGATCTGGTGAGTGTGGAGGCCATTGGAGTACAGTGACCAGATCTGGTGAGTGTGGAGGCTATTGGAGTACAGTGACCGGATCTGGTGAGTGTGGAGGCCATTGGAGTACAGTGACCGGATCTGGTGAGTGTGGATGCCATTGGAGTACAGTGACCAGATCTGGTGAGTGTGGAGGCCATTGGAGTACAGTGACCGGATCTGGTGAGTGTGGAGGCCATTGGAGTACAGTGACCGGATCTGGTGAGTGTGGAGGCCATTGGAGTACAGTGACCGGATCTAGTGAGTGTGGAGGCCATTGGAGTACAGTGACCTGATCTGGTAAGTGTGGAGGCCATTGGAGGACAGTGACCTGATCTGGTGAGTGTGGAGGCCATTGGAGTACAGTGACCGGATCTGGTGAGTGTGGAGGCCATTGGAGTACAGTGACCGGATCTGGTGAGTGTGGAGGCCATTGGAGTACAGTGACCAGATCTGGTGAGTGTGGAGGCCATTGGAATACAGTGACCTGATCTGGTGAGTGTGGAGGCCATTGGAGTACAGTGACCAGATCTGGTGAGTGTGGAGGCCATTGGAATACAGTGACCTGATCTGGTGAGTGTGGAGGCCATTGGAGTACAGTGACCTGATCTGGTGAGTGTGGAGGCCATTGGAGTACAGTGACCGGATCTGCTGAGTGTGGAGGCCATTGGAGTACAGTGACCGGATCTGGTGAGTGTGGAGGCCATTGGAGTACAGTGACCGGATCTGGTGAGTGTGGATGCCATTGGAGTACAGTGACCGGATCTGGTGAGTGTGGAGGCCATTGGAGTACAGTGACCGGATCTGCTGAGTGTGGAGGCCATTGGAGTACAGTGACCGGATCTGGTGAGTGTGGAGGCCATTGGAGTACAGTGACCGGATCTGGTGAGTGTGGATGCCATTGGAGTACAGTGACCGGATCTGGTGAGTGTGGAGGCCATTGGAGTACAGTGACCGGATCTGGTGAGTGTGGTGGCCATTGGAGTACAGTGACCGGATCTAGTGAGTGTGGAGGCCATTGGAGTACAGTGACCTGATCTGGTGAGTGTGGAGGCCATTGGAGTATAGTGACCAGATCTGGTTAGTGTGGAGGCCATTGGAGTAGAGTGACCTGATCTGGTGAGTGTGGAGGCCATTGGAATACAGTGACCAGATCTGGTGAGTGTGGAGGCCATTGGAGTACAGTGACCGGATCTGGTGAGTGTGGAGGCCATTGGAGTACAGTGACCAGATCTGGTGAGTGTGGAGGCCATTGGAGTACAGTGACCGGATCTGGTGAGTGTGGATGCCATTGGAGTACAGTGACCAGATCTGGTGAGTGTGGAGGCCATTGGAGTACAGTGACCGGATCTGGTTAGTGTGGAGGCCATTGGAGTACAGTGACCGGATCTGGTGAGTGTGGAGGCCATTGGAGTACAGTGACCGGATCTGGTGAGTGTGGAGGCCATTGGAGTACAGTGACCGGATCTGGTGAGTGTGGAGGCCATTGGAGTACAGTGACCAGATCTGGTGAGTGTGGAGGCCATTGGAATACAGTGACCTGATCTGGTGAGTGTGGAGGCCATTGGAGTACAGTGACCAGATCTGGTGAGTGTGGAGGCCATTGGAATACAGTGACCTGATCTGGTGAGTGTGGAGGCCATTGGAGTACAGTGACCTGATCTGGTGAGTGTGGAGGCCATTGGAGTACAGTGACTGGATCTGCTGAGTGTGGAGGCCATTGGAGTACAGTGACCGGATCTGGTGAGTGTGGAGGCCATTGGAGTACAGTGACCGGATCTGGTGAGTGTGGATGCCATTGGAGTACAGTGACCGGATCTGGTGAGTGTGGAGGCCATTGGAGTACAGTGACCGGATCTGGTGAGTGTGGAGGCCATTGGAGTACAGTGACCGGATCTAGTGAGTGTGGAGGCCATTGGAGTACAGTGACCTGATCTGGTGAGTGTGGAGGCCATTGGAGTATAGTGACCAGATCTGGTTAGTGTGGAGGCCATTGGAGTAGAGTGACCTGATCTGGTGAGTGTGGAGGCCATTGGAGTAGAGTGACCAGATCTGGTGAGTGTGGAGGCCATTGGAGTACAGTGACCGGATCTGGTGAGTGTGGAGGCCATTGGAGTATAGTGACCAGATCTGGTGAGTGTAGAGGCCATTTGGGGACAGTGACCTGATCTGGTGAGTGTGGAGGCCATTGGAGGACAGTGACCTCATTGTCATGGTGAAGAAACCAGTGGTGAGATGATTGGAGCTTTGTGACATGGTGCATTATCCTGCTGGAAGGAGCCATGAGAAGATGGGGGCACTGTAGTCATAAAGGGATGGACATGGTCAGCAACAATACTCAGGTGGGCCGTGGGGTTTAATCCATGCTCAATTGGTACTAAGGGGTCCAAAGTGTGCCAAGAAAATATCCCCCACACCATTACACCACCAGCCTTAACCCTATACCTCTCCCCCAACCATTACACCACCACCACCACCACCAGCCTGAACCATTACCCCCCCCAATCAGAGTCCACATAAATGCCCCCCTTACATCAGAGTCCTCATCAGAGTCCCCCTTTACATCAGGGTCCCTGTCAGAGCCCACCTTACATCAGTGTCTCTATCAGAGTCCATGCCAGAGCCCCCCCCCCCTTGCATCAGAGTCCACATCAGAGCTCAGAGCCCCTTTATATTAGGGTTCCCATCAGAGTCTACATCAGGGTCCCTATACGACTCCACATTAGAGCCCCACTTGCATCAGGGTCACCATCAGAGTCCCCCTTTACAACATGGTCCCCATCCTCCCCCATATCAGAGTCCACATCAGAGCCCCCCGCCTTATGTCACAGTCTACATCAGAGTCTCCCTTCATATCAGGGCTCCCATCAGAGTCCACATCTGAGCCCCTTACATCAGGGTCACTATCAGAGTCCATGCAAGAACCCCCCTTATATCAGGGTCCTGAACAGACTCCACATTAGAGCCCCACTTGCATCTGGGTCACCATCAGAGTTCTTCATTACATCAGAGTCCCCCATCAGAGTCCCCCATCAGAGTCCCCCATCATAGTCCACATCAGAGTCCCCACTCACATCAGGGTCCACATCAGAGACCCCCCCTTTACATCAGGTTTCTCATCAGAAGTGTAGCACTGCCCCCCTGAGGACTGCTGGATATTACACTTTCAGGTCCCCCTGGGTTACCGATAGCAACTGCAGCATGCACAATTTAACTCTCTACTCTCTGGCTCAGTCAATGAACAGTCTAGGGTATGTAGTTGTTTTTGTGGTTTTATTTAAATTAGGGATGGGGGAGGGAAGAGTGGAATACTCCAACTTGAACTATTCACAATAGATGAGGACTCCCGGCTGCTGATGAATTTAGGATTACTTGTTAGGATGACATTATCTTCTGGATACACACCTAGAAAGTCCCCCTTTCACTCCACCTGCTGCCACCCATCCTCTGACTATCCTACACTGGGGTGGCCCCCCTCAGGTCAGGCCCCTAGACACAATCCCCTGTACTCATGATACTGTTTTTCAAGGGTCTCTAGTGTCTCTACCACTCCAGTCAGCTCTCATGGACCTCTGGGTCAGCTCCTTCCTTCCTGGTCCTCATGCTTACTGCCTGAGACCACGTGACACTGCTACAGGAGGACAGCCGCCAACCTCCCCCTGGGACTCTGCTCACCAGCCAAAGACCCCGCAACACATGTGCTCCTGGCTTTTATACCACACCCCAGAATGCACCGCAATAACAAGAAAAGCATTAAAATAGATCCCTGCAGCCAGCAACAATAGCTACCCCCTCAGGCCTCAGCAACCACAGACCCCCAGCAGCAACAGACCCCCTTCCCACAACACTAGACCCCTGACAACAATAGACTCCCCAGCCACAAAGCCCCCCCCCCCCACAAAAAATGCCACCCAGCAACAATAGATCCACCTATCCCCCCCTAGCAACAACAACAGATCTCCAAGTAACATAGAAACATAGAAGTAGCCAGTATCAATAGACCTTTTCCATAACAGTAGATCCATCCCAGCCACAACTGACTACTCAGCAACATAAGACCCCCCCAGGCAACAATGGACTCCCCAGGGCAACAATAGACCTCCCTAGTAACAATATATCCCCTCCAGCAACAGTAGATCCCCTAGAAGCCAGCATAAATAGACTCTCCAACCCCTTGCCATTACATACATTCAGTGCTGGAGGTGCCGGAAATGCATTCCCACACGTTCCTGCTGAAAAAAAAAAGCCCTGCTTCTCTCCCTCCAGTACTTCAGGCATTCCCTCTGAGTTATCACATACAGTGCAGGGCTATTACCCTGCATTGTACATGGAGGAGGTGAGCATGTGACTGCAGCCAGGAGCACCTTAGAAAGGAGCCTTCACAGAACCGGGACCCGGGGGGGACACAGCAAGGGTAGTTCTTTCTTATGCCTAGACTTGGGCTTTAAAGTGGATATTCACCATAGAATTACTCGATGAACTCCGAGATTAGGAAATCTAAATCCATCGGTCATCTTTATTCTTCTGGAAACTGAAGTGATCTTCCACATCACTGCAGTAATCCAGTGTGAGACTTCCTTTAATAAAGACCGCTCACTGCTGCCCTCTGTCCTTGTTCAGGGTGATTGGTCTTGACCCCGCCCCCTCATATAGTTTTACACAGGCAGCCTGTAGTGGGTGGAGCCTGCTGGGCCCCTCCCACAGCTCTGCTCTCTGTGCAGCTTAGTGATGATGTCACTGCTAAGTTTTAGAAGGTAACAAAGTGGATTTATACTCTTTGTGGTTATTGAGTCGAAGCGTGAAATTCGTTTCGTTTTCAGACGAAATTCGGCATATTCTTTATCAACTTTTTTGACTCTTTTGACGAATGCGTATGAAAACAAATAGTCAGAAAGAACGATAAATCCAAAAGAATGAAAATCCGAAAATCTAAAAATCCAAAAGAAAGTAAAAACGATTTAACCTACTAGTTTAACAAATCGACTACATTCGGATAATTTTGTTTTCGTATTTTCATTCTTTCCGACTATTTGTTATCGCCGCATATAAAGAAATATTTAATGAATGTATTCGTATTCCTTTTGGATATATTCGGGTTCATTTGATTTTTGGATGGGCAGTGTTAGTGTGTTATCTCTGGCCAATGAGCTTGTCCCTTAATCCCTCTGTGTCAGACGGCATTCCATCCAGAGTCCAGGCACGGTGTGGTGGGCCCAGTGGCGCTGTTTTGTTGGATTTGTTCATTACGAATACAACCACCAATGTCCGAATGAAGGAAGGATCCGAGCCCGAAGTAATGAATGCCGTATCTAAACACAATGAACGGAACAAATTTGAATGCATCCAAAGTTATGAATTATCTGTATTAACAAATGCCACATCTAAATGAATGGAACAGAACGAATACAAATGCATCCGAAGTTACCAATTATCCAAAGTTACCAATTATCCGAAGTTACGGATGATCCGAAGTTACGAATGATCCGAAGTTACGAATGATCCGAAGTAATGAATGCTGCATCAAAATGAATGGAACAAATAGGAATGCATCCAAAGTTACCATATATCTGAAATTACAAATGATCCAAAGTAACGAATGCTGCATCTAAATGAATAGAACAGAATGAATACGAATGCTTCGAAAGTTAGGAATGCCGCATCTGAACAAATGAAACGGAATGAATACGAATGCATCCGAAGTTATAAATTATATGAAGTAACGAATGCCGCATCTAAATGAAAGGAACGAATACGAATGCATCTGAAGTTACTAATTATCCGAAGATACGAATGATCCGAAGTTACAAATTATCCAAAGTAATGAATGCCGCAACTAAACAAATGTAATGGAACGAATACGAATGCATTCGAAGTTACGAATGATCCGAAGTTAAGAATGATTTGAAGTAATGAATGCTGCATTAAAATGAATGGAACGAATACGAATGCATCCGAAGTTACGAATGATCTAAAGTAATGGATGCTGCATTAAAATGAATGGAACAAATACGAATGCATCCGAAGTTACCAATTATTCGAAGTTACGAATGATCCGAAATAACGAACGTCACATGTAAACGAATGGAACGGAATGAATACGAATGCCTCCGAAGTTATGAATGATCCGAAGTAACGAATGCCGCATCTAAACGAATGGAACAGAACAAATATGAATGCATCCGAAGTTACCAATTATCCAAAGTCATGAATGATCCAAAGTTACAAATTATCCAAAGTAACGAATGCCGTATTCAAACGAATAGAAAGGAATGAATATGAATGCATCCAAAATTACGAATGATCCGAAGTAACGAATGCTGCATCTAAACAAATGGAACGGAACGAATACGAATGCATCCGAAGTTACAAATTATCCGATGTAATGAATGCTGCATCGAAATTAATGGAACAGAATGAATACGAATGCATCCGAAGTTACTAATTACCCGAAGTTATGAATGATCTGAAGTAACGAATGTCGCATCTAAACAAATGGAACGTAACAAATACGAATGCATCCGAAGTTACCAATTATCCGAAGTTAGGAATGATCTGAAGTTACCAATTATCCGAAATAATGAATGACACATCTAAACAAATGGAATGGAATGAATATGAATGCCTCCAGAGTTACGAATGATCCGAAGTAACGAATGCCGCATCTAAACGAATGGAACGGAACGAATACGAATGCATCCGAAGTTACAAATGATCTGAAGTAATGAATGCCGCATCTAAATGAATAGAACAAATACGATTGCATCCGAAGTTACCAATTATCTGCAGTTACTTGAAGTTAAGCTGCATATAAAGAAATATTTATGAATGTATTCGTATTCCTTTTGGATATATTCAGGGTTCATTCGATTTTTGGATGGGCAGTGTTAGTGTGTTATCTCTGGCCAATGAGCTTGTCCCTTATTCCCTTGTGTGTTTTTCTGTTTCAGACGGCATTCCATCCAGACACCAGGCAGGGTGTGGTGGGCCGGTGGCGCTGTTTATTTGGATTTGTTGATTACGAATACAACCACCAATGTCCGAATGAAGGAAGGATCCGAGCCCAAAGTAATAAATGCCGTATCTAAACACAATGAACGGAACAAATTTGAATGCATCCAAAGTTATGAATTATCTGTAGTAACAAATGCCGCATCTAAATGAATGGAAGAGAACGAATACAAATACATCCGAAGTTACCAATTATCCGAAGTTACGAATGATCGGAAGTAATGAATGCTGCATCAAAATGAATGGAACAAATACGAATGCATCCGAAGTTACCATATATCTGAAATTACAAATGATCCGAAGTAACGATTGCTGCATCTAAATGAATAGAACAGAATGAATACGAATGTTTCGAAAGTTAGGAATGCCGCATCTAAACAAATGAAACGGAACGAATACGAATGCATCCGAAGTTATGAATTATACGAAGTAACGAATGCCACATCTAAATGAATGGAACGAATACAAATGCATCCGAAGTTCGAAGATACGAATGATCCGAAGTTACAAATCATCCAAAGTAATGAATGCCGCAACTAAACAAATGTAACGGAACGAATACGAATGCATCGGAAGTTACGAATGATCTGAAGTAATGAATGCTGCATTAAAATTAATGGAACGAATACGAATGCATCCGAAGTTACCAATTATTCGAAGTTACGAATGATCCGAAATAACGAATGTCACATGTAAACAAATGGAACAGAATGAATACGAATGCCTCCAAAGTTATGAATGATCAGAAGTAACGAATGCCACATCTAAACAAATGGAACAGAACAAATACGAATGCATCCGAAGTTACCAATTATCCGAAGTTACGAATGATCCAAAGTTACGAATTATCCAAAGTAACGAATGCCGCATTCAAACGAATGAAAAGGAATGAATACGAATGCATCCAAAATTACGAATTATCCGATGTAATGAATGCTGCATCAAAATTAATGGAACAGAATGAATACGAATGCATCCGAAGTTACTAATTACCCAAAGTTACGAATGATCTGAAGTAACGAATGCCGCATCTAAACAAATTGAACGTAACAAATGCATCCGAAGTTACCAATTATCTGAAGTTACAAATGATCTGAAGTTACCAGTTATCTGAAATAATGAATGACACATCTAAACAAATGGAATTGAATGAATAGGAATGCCTCCAAAGTTACCAATGATCCGAAGTAACGAATGCCGCATCTAAACGAATGGAATGGAACGAATATGAATGCATCCGAAGTTACGAATGATCCGAAGTAATGAATGCCGCATCTAAATGAATAGAACAAATACAATTGCATCCGAAGTTACCAATTATCTGAAGTTACTTGAAGTTACGAATGATCCGATGTAACAAATGGTGCATCTAAAGGAATGTAACGGAATGAATGTATATGCAACCAAAGTTACGAATGATCCAAAGTAACAAATGCTGCATCAAAATGAATGGAACAGAACGATTGCATCCGAAGTTACCAATTATCTGAAGTTACATGACGTTACGAATGATCCGATGTAACAAATTGCGCATCAAAATGAATGGAACTGAATGAAAACGAATGCATCCAAATTTACCAATTATCCGAAGTTACGAATTATCCGAAGTAACGAATGCTGCATCTAAATGAATGGAACTGAACGAATACGAGTGCATCCCAAGTTACGAAGTATACAAAGTAATGAACGCCGCACCTACACTAATGGAAGTGAATGAAAACAAATGCATCCAAATTTACCAATTATCCGAAGTTACGAAGGATCAAAAGTAACGATTGCCGCATCTAAATGAATGGAACAGAAAAAATACGAATGCATCCAAATTTACGAATTATCCGAAGTTACGAATGTTCTGAAGTAATGAATGCCGAAGTTACAAGAATGGAATGGATCGAATACGAATGCTTCCAAAGCTAGCAATTATTCGAAGTTACAATGATCCGAAGTAACAAATGCCGCATCTGAATGAATGGAATGGATAAATACAGTTTACATAAATAACTAAAAGCTTATTATTGTAAGCACCCCTCTCCTGTGGTAAATGTTTTTTTTCTCAACACCCCTAACTTATACATCTGCAGGAGAATGGGAATAAATATTCAGACAAATTTTTCTTTATTCGGAAATTCGGATATATCCGAATACCCCAAATTGCAGAAAAAACAAAGTTCACTGAATGCTTCGAATAATAAAACAAAATTCGGAAATTCAGATTGAAATTCAAATCAAATTTTACATCGAATACCAGTCGAATTTGAACTGTAAACATATAGTTGAAATCAAAGACTGTCCCGTGTGTTATTAGTGTACCATTTGGAAATAATGCTGTTTTTTGTTGAGCCAAAGATGATAAAGAGTCATTGTAATCATTTGATGAAGATTTTTCTTTTGTTTGTTCACTTTGCCACATTCGAATCGAAAAAAAGAAAAAAAATCTAAAGTTTTGCGATTCAACCAATTTAAAATGTATCAATTCGGACGTTTCGAATCGAAAAAATCTGTATAATCGAAGAAAATTCTAAAAAGACATAAAACTAATTCCAAATACGAATTGAATGAATCAACCAAATTCAGCTAAACTAAATAACTTGATTACCGAATCTAAACAAAATGAAACTAATTTTTTCGTCATGCACATGTCTAATATTGGCCTAAATTTATGAAGAAATTCGATTTTTTACATTTTTTTTTCATTGGTTATTTTTTATAGCAGAAAGTAAAAAATATTGTTTTTCAAAACTCTCATTTATGGTGCAAAAAATAACAAACCGCAGAGGTGTTCGAAAAAAATTAAAAACAAACACAGAACGCTAAAAGGACCTCCAGCATATGAGGAATAGATGAAAAAATCCAAAAAGCAAATGAAGACAGGGGAAGGGGGGGGGGGGAGGGGGGGGGGAAAGGCACTGACAAGTAATGGAATTAAACTACAAATGAGCATGAAAATGAAAAGGAATATGGTACAATTCAATTAGGTACAACAAGATACCATGAACATGTGGATGATCCTAAAGGGGAATGTCCATAGGCACTGAGCAGCTTTTCCACAGATGAGGAGGAAAAATCTGTATAGACAAAAGAAGAGGTGTTCGAAAACCACCAAAGAAAGCTCTATTTGTGGGGAAAAAAAGGACATCAATTTTATTTGGGTACAGCGTTGCACGACCGCGCAATTGTCAGTTAACCAGTTCTGGTCCGGAAGGATTTTCCCCCTTAACCACTTGCTGACCGCCCACTGTATATTTACTGCAGCGGTCAGCCCCGTACAGGCAAAGTGACGTAGTACTACGTCGCTAGCCTGAGAGCCTCTAGGGGGCGAGCGCGTGCCGCCGGAGGCGCGCTCCCGCCCCGGCTCGTTCCCTAACAAGTCCGCGCGTGTGACTGGTGGCTCCGATGTCCGCCGGTCACTCGCGATCGTCCGATGCAGAGGGAGAAGGGCAGGCGGTTGATGTAAACAAAGCCGCCTGTCATTCTCCCTGATCTAACTGCAGAGATCATACGATCTTACCTTTTACAGTAAGACGCATGCCCCTAGGGACACACTTAACCCCTGCATCACCAATAAAGTTAACCTCTTCCCTGCCAGTGTCATTTTTACAGTAACAGTGCATATTTATAGCACTGATTACTGCAGTAATGTCACTGGTAGCCCCAAAAATGTCAGTCAAGGGTCCGATCTGTCCGCCGCAATGTCGCAGTCCCACAAAAAAATCGCAGATCGTCGCCATTACTCAGTAAAAAAAAAAACAATAAAAATGACAAAAATCTTTTCCTTAGTTAGTAAATGCAATAACTTTTGCGCAAACCAATCAAAATACGCTTATTGCGATTTTTTTTTACCAAAAATATGTAGCAGAAAACAAATTGGCCTAAAATGTTAAAAAATTTTGATTTTTACATTTTTTTTGGGGAATTTCATATAAAAAAATGTGAAAAATATTGTTATTTTTTCACAATTGTCGCTCTTTTTTTGTTTATAGCACAAAAAGTAAAAATCGCACAGGTGATCAAATACCACCAAAAGAAAGCTCTGTTTGTGGGGAAAAAAAGGACATCAAATTCGTTTGGGTACAACCGCGCAATTGTCCGTTAAAATCATGCAGTGTCGAATCGCAAAATAGGGCCTGGTCTTTGGGCAGCCAAATCCTCCGGGGCTTAAGTGGTTAATGACCAGGCCATATTTTGCGATTCAGCACTGCGTTACTTTAACAGACAATTGCGCGGTCGTGCGACGCTGTACCCAAATAAAATTGATGTCCTTTTTTTCCCACAAATAGAGTTTTCTTTTGGTGGTATTTGATCACCTGTGCGATTTTTATTTTTTGCGCTAATAGCAAAAAAAATAGCGACAATTCTGAAAAAAAAAACAATATTTTTCACATTCTGCTATATAACATTCTTAATTAAAAAAAATGTAAAAATCAAAATATTTTCATCATTTTAGGCCAATTTGTATTCTACTACATATTTTTGGTAAAAAAAAAAATCGCAATAAGCGTATTTTGCGCAAAAGTTATCGCATCTACTAACTATGAGATTTATGTAATTTTTATTGTTTTTTTTTCTTTTTACTAGTAATGGCGGCGATCTGCGATTTATCGCGGAACTGCGACATTGCGGCGGACAGATCGGACCCCTAACTGACATTTTTGACACTTTTGGGGGGGACCAGTGACATCACTACAGTAATCAGTGCTATAAATATGCACTGCTACTGTCATAATGACACTGGCAGGGAAGGGGTTCACCTAGGGGCGATCAAAGGGTTAATTGTGAGCCTAGGGGGGTGTTTTCTGACTGTGGGGGAGGGACTTGTGAAATGACCATAGAGACATGTGATCCTATATAGAAGGATCACAGGCGCTCTGTGATTATTCCAGGGAGAATAAGGGTGCGCTGTGTTTACAATAGCTGACCGTTCTTCTCTCTCAGTGGGGAGCGATCGCGGCCGCTGGTCCCGTAGATTGGCATCTCCGCTGCCTACTGGGGGTGGGACCGCACCGCTGGTGGAGCACGCTCGCCCCCAGCACCTCTGCCGCGACTGACATACCCCTACGTCGGTTTGCGCAGCCGAACCACCCTGGCGTGGGCGGTCGGCAAGTGGTTAAAGAAACGCAGTGCTGTATAGCAAAAAAATTTCCTTTTCACGAAGGGGGGTAAATCCTCCAGAGGTCAAGTGGGTAATACTGCTTTTGGCCAAGACTGACATCATGGCGGACCTTTGCAGTCTGGCAATGGCGTGGAAATGATGTGGTTGTTTCCTATGACTGTATGAGAGATCTGTCTGTCTATGGATAGATCCAGAAGAACTCCAGACAGCAGAGTCAGATCACAGAGCACCAATCCTGTGCAGAGAATTACAAGTGTATTAATGCCGGCCATGGCACAGATTACCGCCTTCTGTTTGTTTATTAGGGGGAAAGCTCTTGATCTCCTGAAGGCTTCAAACGGACTAAAAGGATGAGGGGATAAACAAGAGAAACAGCCAGGAGAGCCGGGATCAGTGCATCTGGGAGTACGGGGAGCGCAGGGAGCGGGGGGGGGGGGCAGGACAGGGGGGGATACAGGGAGAAGGACATGGGGGAGTTCAGGGAGCAGGACATGGGGGGAGGGTGCAGGAAGCAGGACAAGGGGGGAGGGTGCAGGGAACAGTACAAGGGGGAGGGGGGCAGTGCAGGGAGCAGGACAAAGGGGGGGGGGGGATGCAGACAGCAGGACAAGGGGGGGGGGATGTGCAGGGTACAGGACAAGGTGGGGAGTGTGGGGAGCAGGACAGGGGGGATGCAGAGAGCAGGACAAGGTGGGGAGTGTGGGGAGCAGGACAGGGGGGGGGGGAGTGTGGGGAGCAGGACAGGGGGGGTGCAGGGAGCAGTACAAGTTGGGGAGTGTGGGGAGCAGGACAAGGGGGAGTGCAGGGAGCAGGACAAGGGGGGAGGTAGGGGAGCAGGACAAGGGGGGAGTGTGGGGAGCAGGACAGGGGGGATGCAGAGAGCAGGACAAGGTGGGGAGTGTGGGGAGCAGGACAAGGGGGAGTGCAGGGAGCAGGACAAGGGGGGAGGTAGGGGAGCAGGACAAGGGGGGAGTGTGGGGAGCAGGACAGGGGGGATGCAGAGAGCAGGACAAGGTGGGGAGTGTGGGGAGCAGGACAAGGGGGAGTGCAGGGAGCAGGACAAGGGGGGAGGTAGGGGAGCAGGACAAGGGGGGAGTGTGGGGAGCAGGACAGGGGGGATGCAGAGAGCAGGACAAGGTGGGGAGTGTGGGGAGCAGGACAAGGGGGGGGGGAGTGTGGGGAGCAGGACAGGGGGGGTGCAGGGAGCAGTACAAGTTGGGGAGTGTGGGGAGCAGGACGGGGGGGTGCAGGGAGCAGGACAAGGTGGGGAGGTAGGGGAGCAGGACAAGGGGGGAGTGTGGGGAGCAGGACAAGGGGGGGGGTGCAGGCAAAAGGAAAAAGGGGGGAAGGTAGGGGAGCAGGACAAGGGGAGAGTGTGAGGAGCAGGACAAGGAGGGGGGGGGGTGCGGGGAGTAGGACAGGGGAGGGATGTAGGGAACAGGACAAGGGGGAATGTGGGGAGCAGGACAAGGGGGGAGAGTTTAGGGAGCAGGACATAGGGGGGGGGGAATAAAGTGAGCAGGACTGAGGGAAGTGCGGGGAGCAGGACAAGGGGGGAGAGTGCAAGCAGCAGGACAAGTGGGGGGGGGATGCAGGCAGCAGGACAAGGCAGGGGGTGCAGGGAACAGGACAAGGGGGGGTGTGGGGAACAGGACAGGGGGGGGGGTGCAGGGAGCAGGACAAGGTGGGGAGTGTGGGGAGCAGGTTAAGGGGGGGGGGGTGTGGGGAGCAGGACAATCATACTATGCCTCCTTTTCTTCATGCCTTGTTCCCTTCTTATTATAAATATACTGGTTATCATATACATGTAAAACTGGTCTACTGGTTCTCCTGCTTCTCCCCCCCTCCATCGTTTGCCCCCCTCCTCCTTCTCCTCCTTCCCTCCCCCCCTCCTTCTGCCCCCTGGTAGCAGTCATTAAAAAGGTAGCGGAATGTTAGGGCCATGAAAGAATAAAATAGAGAAGTGGCCCCATGGGATTGTCACCCCTAACACCCATTTGTTTTATAAATAAAGTTTACTTTGAATAGAGGTCTATGATGATTGGTCAGTACATGTCTCTCTATGGCTGCTTTGCTGCTTCTTCCTGTTTTCTGTTTCAGGTGACAAGCTGTCTGCTGTTGCTAGGAAGATTTACCTCAGCTGCTGAGCACTGGATTGGTGAGAAATCTTTTGGCGGGAAACATCTAGCCAATGAGTGTAACCTTTTACTTCTATCCTCTCCTGTCACTGGGCGGAGTCAGCATTTACCTCAGGTCTGTCAGCTGGACTCACCTCTGGATTCTCCTCAGCCTTCCTTCTGGATATTTGAACCTTCTCTCAGCCCAGAATGGAGATTTTACTTCATGAACTTCTTCAAAGGACAAATTCCCCTGGAGGACGGCTCGCCTCAGTGTTTTTTTTTTTTTTTTTACTATTTCCCCCCTCATTTTTTAGTGGTGACAACTCTATCATCACTTCCATCTGTGGGCGGTCAGTATTGGGCCTCTCATTCCTGAAGTAGCAGGGCTGCCCTGTATACTGATTGTAATAAGTTACCTGAGGTCAGCCAGGGAACTTTTCATCTATCTGTAGGCAGACCAGGACCATAGGAGCTTCACCACTGGGACCGGGCTGCCATTGGGACTTGGCAGGCACCAGAAGAGGAGGACCGCTGACTGGAAGTGTCAGCTCACAGGCCAACAGGGCAGGAGCCACCATGAAAGAATACGCAGGACAAGGAGGCCGAGTCTTCTTTAGACACCCACAGAGGCACTGTTCCTGCCACCATGAGCCAGGTAGGCAGCGAGTCTGAAGCTTCTACCACGGCCCGACAGCGTGATCAACACCTCTCCAACAGGACCTTCATCATCATCCATCATCATCATCATCATCATCATCACAGGCTAGGGGTGAGTGAAGGCTCTGAGGGCCGGGAATGTACACAGACTTCACTCTGTTCTGTCTGTTTCAATGCCGGTTCACACTGATGCGGCTGCGGCGTTCGCATGTAATGTCGGAGCGCACTGCTCCTTCATTACATGCGATCGGCTGTGCGGTGCGAGTTTAGCCATACACTTTGTATGGTTAAATTCACACAGCGCCCGCAGCAAACACGCACAGGACCCTTTTTTGCAGCCGCATCAGGATCGGATCGCACAGCGGTTCACACTTGTGCGATCCGATCCGGTGCGAACTGCAAGATCGCACTGCGATATGCGATCAAACTGGGGGTGTCGTTAACATTACATTGACACCCCCTGCGTATCGCATATGGCAGTGTGAACTGCCGGGGGGTGCGTTTGCGATGCAGGAACAGGCTGCGGATTCGCAGCCTTCCCGCATCGCATCAGTGTGAACCGGGGCTAAGTCTCCTCTGTGTCAGTGTCTTCCCTGCTAATGGCCCATACACACGATCCGAAAATCGGACGAAAAATAACGCTTGTGAAAGGATCGGACGATAATCTGAGCGTTAGTACACAGCTTACGAGAGGCGATCACGACAGTTCGCCCGATATTATCCGGTCGTGCAAGCATAAAAATTTTGATCGTATTATATCACATCGTACGATAATCGTATTATCAGTATGTTGTTCATCCGAAAAAAATGGTGAGCAGTAGACCGCGCATGAGCAGTAGACATCATTTTCCCCTCACACGCTACAGCGTGGTTACGCATACCGGAAGCTTTTGAATCATCGTCCGAGAAAATTCGTATGGTAAGTAACCTCTCCCATTTGCAAATATAATTGAGAGTTCCTAGCAGCCAAACAAAAACGGACGGAGAGTCGTCCGATTTTCGGATCGTGTGTACTGGGCATAAGGCCCCGTTCACATAGCAGCAACGCTACTTCCCGGGGCGACCTCCGAGGTCACGGTGCGAGCAGCGCGCCGCGACCTCGGAGCGGCCGGCACGGATATAACATTGAAGTCTATGACGGTCGCTCCGGGTCGCCCCAAAGAAGCTCCGGACCCTTTTTCTAAGTCGGAGCGACTTGTGTCGCTCCTATTAGAACGGGTCCGCAGCTTCTCTATGGAAGGCGACCTACGGCGACCTGTCAGGCGACCAGGTCGCCTCACAGGTCGCCTTAGTGTGAACGGGGACTTAGTGTGCTCTTTAGTCACCCCTTCCGGTTTACTCTCCCGTCTCTAGTGCTTTAACCACTTAAGCCCCGGAAGATTTTACCCCCTTCCTGACCAGGGGGTATTTTGCGATTCGGCACTGCGTGACTTTAACGGACAATTGCACGGTCGTGCGACGCTGTACCTAAACGAATTTGGCGTCCTTTTTTTCCCACAAACAGAGCTTTCTTTTGGTGGTATTTGATCACCTGTGCGATTTTTTGATCACGCGCTATAAACAAAAAAAGAGCGTAAATTTTGCAAAAATAGCAATATTTTTCCCTTTTTTTTATATGAAATTCCCCCCCAAAAAAATGTAAAAATCAAAATTTTTTAACATTTTCTGGCAATTTGTTTTATGCTACATATGTTTGGTAAAAAAAATTGCAAAAAGCGTATTTTGATTGGTTTGCCCAAAAGTTATTGCGTTTACTAACTAAGGGAAAGATTTTTGTCATTTTTGTTGTTTTTTTTTTTAACGCGTAATGGCGGCGAACTGCGATTTTTTTTGCGGTACTGCAACATTGCGGCGGACAGATCGGACCCTTGACTGACATTTTTGACACTTTTGGGGTTACCAGTGACATTTCTACAGTAATCAGTGCTATATATATGCACTGTTACTGTAAAAATACACTGGTAGTGAAGGGGTTAACTTTATTTGAGAGGGAGGGGCTGTGTGTGTCCCTAGGGGCGTGATTCTAACTGTGATTGGCTGTGGCTTCAGCTGTATGCAGAGTGATCAACCGATCTACATAGTAGATCCATATGATCATCTCTCATACAGAGGGGAGAATGACAGGAAGCTTGTTTACACAAGCTGCCTGACTTTCTCCCTCTCCCCCGCCGATCGCAGAGTGGCCGGCGGACATCGGGTCCGCCGGCCACACGCGCGCGGGGGCCCGTGACCACGCGGGAGCGGGAGCGCGCCTCCGGCGGCGCGCGCTCGCTCCCTAGACCCTCACAAGCTAGTGACGTAGCCCTACGTTAGTTTGCCTGTGAGGGGCTGACCGCCGCCGTAGATAGTCGTGCGGCGGTCGGCAAGTGGTTAAGTTACATTTCACTTATCACCCTTCTGACCTGTGAAATGTTTTCGTTGTGTGTTAATTTGCAGCTATTGTTGCAGGTACTGCGCTAGAATGGTCGGTGCTCCTTTCCAGTATACAGCATGTCAGGGTTCAAGGCTGTCATTGTTATTATATCAGTGATTGTTAGGGGAGATGGTGTGGTTACATAGGTGCCTAGCAGGCTAATCAGTCAGTTTATCATCATTGGCTTGTCTGAGGGTTGAATTTACTTCCTTTACAGAAATGAGGGCGTTTAACCGGTTGCCGACTGTGCACAGTATATTTACTGCGGCAGTCAGCCTCGGCCAGGCAGAGTGACGTAGATCTACGTCGCTCGCCTGTCACTGGGATTGGAGCCGATAGCGGATGAGCGCGCGCCCGCCTCGGCTCGTTCAGGGAGGAGTGCGGGCGTGTGACCGGCGGACCCGATGTCCGCTGGTCACTCGCCGATCGTCGGTAGAGCGGGAGAAAGGCAGAGC
Organism: Pelophylax lessonae; assembly: GCF_965119305.1. NCBI lineage: Eukaryota > Metazoa > Chordata > Amphibia > Anura > Ranidae > Pelophylax > Pelophylax lessonae. The sequence goes on along the minus strand of NC_138771.1, from coordinate 12,027,037 downwards.
GGCTTATGTAAACAAGCCGCCTGTCATTCTCCCCTGTGTAAAAATGAAGATCAGACGGTTCTACTATGTAGGACCGTTGATCTCTGTTTTTACATCAATAGCAATGTCCCACTACAGTTAGAATCACGCCCCTAGGACACACTTAACCCCTCCCTGTCCAATACAGTTAACCCCTTCCCTGCCAGTGTCATTTTTGCAGTAACAGTGCATATGTATAGCACTGATTACTGTAGTAATGTCACTGGTACCCCCAAAAATGTCAAAAATGTCAGTCAAGGGTCCGATCTGTCCGCCGCAATGTCGCAGTCCCGCAAAAAAACCGCAGATCGCCGCCATTACTTTTTAAAAAAAAAAAACACCAAAAATGACAAAAATCTTTCCCTTTGTTAGTAAACGCGATAACTTTTGCGCAAACCAATCAAAATACGCTTTTTGCGATTTTTTTTACCAAACATATGTAGCATAAAACAATTTGGCCGAAAATGTTAAAAAATTTTGATTTTTACTTTTTTTTGGGGGGGAATTTCATATAAAAAAAAGTGAAAAATATTATTTTTGCAAAAATTACGCTCTTTTTTTGTTTATAGCGCATTATCAAAAAATCGCACAGGTGATCAAATACCACCAAAAGAAAGCTCTGTTTGTGGGAAAAAAAGGACGTGAAATTCGTTTAGGTACAGCGTCGCACGACCGTGCAATTGTCCGTTAAAGTCACGCAGTAAAAAAATCGCAAAAAACCCCCTGGTCAGGAAGGGGGTAACATTTTCCGGGGCTTAAGTGGTTAAGGGTTGTCAGTTTTACATCTGTGAATGAGTTGCCTGATGTTGTGTTTTTATAGCTATAGAGTTTTCCCACTTTGTTTTATTAGGAAAAGTAAAAGAGCAGCGCACATACAGTACACAATGTGTCACAGAACATGACATGTAGGCATGATTGTGTTTTATAATTTTCAAAAGAAATTTATGAAGAGAGGATCCCGTCTCATAGAGTTCCTCCATTTGGTTTATTTAAGTTATCACCTCTTGTCTGTGATTCCTGAAGAGTCCAATGAGTTTAATCATTTGTCAGTTTCTAAGTGTTCTTTTTCTTTATTGATCTAATGCTGATAGCCTATTCTCATTGATATATCTAAATCTACAGTATATCTCGCTCTTTTTCTGATTGGACCATTTGGGCCAGATGCCCTGTTAGTCAAATCTCACATTACATTTTTTTTTCTTTATTCTTTGCTTTTGGTCTGGAGCTGATAACTCCCTGGTCATTCTCTTCCCGCTTTATCTCAAATGTATTTTCTTGATAAGCAGGATGAAGATTCAATTGTGAAGCATTGAAGGCTTTTGGTGTAGCTAAATGACCCCTTTGGGGCTCAGCCACAGAGATCTGCATTCTCCAATGCTCATTCTCAATTCAGTCCAGGGCTCTGCGTTTCTTTTAGTAAATCACAATGCATTTCTACTATAGTGCTGCAAGGAAGTTTCTTCTCCAAGCCAGAGTCCAGTAATCATGGAGAAAGTCATCCCCGGCTCTTCCAGTTTGATGGTTAATGCAACATATCATGGCCCTTTGTCTGCTGAATCACAGTTCTGCCTTGTTCCACGTTTATTACCTGGGTGTTGGTATAGAATATGCCAGGAGAGAGTTTAAGTGCCCGTTCACATACGAGCGACGCTACTTCGCGCCGCGACCTCGGAGCGGCCGCCACGGACTTCATAACATTGAAGTCTATGGTGGTCGCCTCCTGGTCGCCCCAAAGAAGCTCCGGACCCTTTTTCTAGGTCGGAGCGACTTGTGTCGCTCCTATTAGAACGGGTCCGCAGCTTCCCTATGGGAGGCGACCTGTGAGGCGACCAGGTCGCCTCACAGGTCGCCTCAGTGTGAACCGGGACTTAGACTGCTACAAAAGACAATGTATCTATTCAGAACCACCTTATCGGAAATTAGTATACTGTTTATGTGATTCCGTTTTTGGGTTTTTTGGTGTTTGTATCACACATTATGCCTATGAGCAGAATTTTACTAGTGGGCTGGGTGCTTGTCATCTCAGGCCTTTAACCACTTTACCTCCGGCCACTGTGCCTCTACTGCGGCACAGTGGCTCGTTATTGTCCAGCGACGTAGACCTACGTCGCTGGACTCCTCCCCCTGTAGGCGGCGCTCCCGTTTTCATTCACAGCGGGAGTCGCAGCCGCTCTTCCCCGATCGTCGGGGAATCTAGTTTGGAGATCCGCCCGCCTGTGTAAACAGTGTGGGGTGCAGGACAAGGCGGGGAGTGTGGGGAGTAGGACAAGGGGGGAAGTTTAGGAAGCAGGACAAGGGGGGAGTGTTGGAAACAGGACGAGGGGGGGCGTGGGATGCAGAACAAAGGGGGGGGATGTAGGGAGAAGGACAGGGGGGGAAATTAAGGAAGCAGGACAAGGGGGGGGAGTGTGGGGAGCAGGACAAGGGGGGAAGTTCAGAAAGCAAGACGGGGGGGGGGGGGCGGTTGTGAGGTGCGGGACAAGGGGAGAAGTTCTGGAAGCAGGACAAGGGGGGGGGGTGTGGGGAGCAGGACAAGGGGGGAAGTTCAGGAAGCAGGACAAGGGGGAAGTGTGGGGAGCAGGACAAGGGGGGGGGTGTGGGGAGCAGGACAAGGGGGGGAGTTCAGGAAGCAGGACAAGGGGGGGTGTGGGGGGAGGACAAGGGGGGTGTGTGGGGATAAGAACATGGGGGGAAGTTCAGGAAGCAGGACAAGGGGGGA